>NC_135594.1:16811971-16964216 GCF_965152235.1 Eretmochelys imbricata | reverse complement strand
TGTCCGGGAGTGGGGGGGGTCATCCCTGGAAGAAAGGAACCCTGGCGTCCGGGCAGGCCCCGAGCAGCGGGGGGAGCGGGTGGACAATCCTGTGCAGAAGAGCGAACGTGCAAGATAGTCCCGGCTTAGCGCCAACCGGTCCCCCCCGGCCCCCCCCGCCTGGTAAGCGGCTTAGAGCTCATGGCCCGGGGCACAGAGAGACAGAGAACCCAGGCGTCCTGGCTCCCAGCCCCCCCTCAACCAGCAGACCCCACTCCCCTGCCAGGGCTGGTGAGAGAACCCAGGAGTCCCCCCCGTCCCGTCCCACCCCCCCCCCCCGGCAGCTAATTCCTTCCCACTCCTCCATGACTTCTGCCCAGGGACCCAGTAGCTCGTTAAGGACAGTCATTAGCTCCGAGCTCTTAATGAGGCTAAACCCAGGGTCTGGGTGACGGGCCAGGGGAGCCAGCCCAAGAGGCTCACAGGGCCTGCCATGGGGCTGGGAGCCCGGACGCCTGGGTTCTCTCCCAGCTCTGAGAGGAGCGGGGTTGCTGGGCCGGACGCCGGGGTTCGCTCCCGGCTCTGTGGGGGAGCCGGGTTGCTGGGCCGGACGCCGGGGTTCGCGGGGGCTCACCAGGTCGTGGTTGGCGGTGTTGGAGTCGTCCTCGGGGAAGGGGATGTAGACCCCCAGGGCCACGCAGTTGGCGAAGATGGTCATGAGGATGAGGATGTCGAAGGGCCTGGGGCGGGGGACGGGTTAAGGAGCTGAACGGGGGTGCTCCTGCCCCTTCCCCCAGTGCCCCCCCCACATGCCCCCCTTTCTCCCCTGGCCCCCCCTTTAGCACAGTCCCTTCCCCCCACCCCCCTCTGCCCCCCTCCCCTGCCCCCCAGCCCCCCTGGCAGGGCAGATGCTTCCACTCGACGATGCTGATTGCGGCCCGGCGCAGGGGGTGGTTGAGCCGGAGGCAGAAGAGGGCCCGGGGGGAGCGTGGCACCGTGGGGCTGCCCTGAGTCTTGTGCTTGGCGGGGGGCAAGCGCCGGCGGGGGGTGGGTGGGGGGCTGCCAGCCTCGGTCCCCAGTCCCCCGGCCTCCACCCCCCACCCCGGGCTGTCGGGGGGGACGACCGCTGCGGGGGAGAGAGGAGAGGGGTCAGAGTGCGCCCCCCACTGAGCCCCCCTCCCTCTGTGGTGACCCCAGAGACCATGGCCCCCCCGCTGAGCTCCCTCCCCCCACAGAGACCCCTGCCCCCTCCCACCTCCGTGGAGATCCCAGCCCCTTCCCAGGGCCCCATGCCCTGCCCCATGAGGCCCCCCTGCCTCCTCCATGCCACCCTGCCCTTCCACTCCCCCATGCCCCACAGCTCCCCAACCCCTCCATCAACCCCCCCTAGTGCTGGGCACTGGGGGGGGGGTCAGTGCATGTGCCCCCCATGGAGCCCCCCCAGCCCCCTGCCTCCTCCTCCGGTCTCCCCCCATCAGGGTCACTTACCCCTCCCGTTCTCCTCCAACTCCAACATCCTGGGTTGGGGGGGGCACGAAGCAGGGTGGGGGGTTAACCTCTTTGCCCGGCTGATGCCCTACGGCGGAGGTGGGGGGCCTTGGGGAAAAGCCCCCCACACTCCTGGCAGCCTCTCGCCAGCCCCCCACCTCTCATGGGGAGCCGGCCCAGGTCTGTGGGGAGGCGAGAGCTGGTGATAGGGTGCCCCCTGGGTGTTCCTTGTCCCTGTTCCCCCCCCCGGTGCCCCACAGGCCCTGCTCCCCCCAGGTGCCCTGCCACCCCCAGGGCCCCCCAGCAGTCCCCCGGTGTCCCCTTTCTCTCCCGCTCTTCCTCCGTCTCCGTCCCGTCGCTGTCCCTGGCTCGGCCGCGGATTAAGGGGGATTAGCTTCAGAGGCCTGCGTGGGCTAGTGGGGGGGACCATCCGGCCCCCCTGCCCCGGTGGTGTCAGGCACCGAGGGGGGTGGGCATCTGCTGGAGGGAGGGGGGAGTGGCAGGGAAAGCTGGGGGCAAAGGCAGCCTCCATGTGCCCCCCCAACTCCCCCTCACCGCTGATGCATTCTGGGAGCCCCCCAGGTCCCCCAACTCCCCCTCGCCCCGGTGCATTCTGGGAGCCTTAGAACCCTGCCCCCTCCCCTTTGCAGACTCCCCTTTGCCCTAGTGTTTGCCACCTTTCTACTTGCCCCAAACCGAACCCCCCAGCCCCGCCCCTGCCCTGAGGCCCCACCCCCTCGCTCCGTCACTCGCTGTCCCCCACCCTCACTCACTTTCCCCAGGCTGGGGCAGGGGGTTGGGGGGCAGAGCGGGGGGAGGGCTGTGGCTGGGGCCGAAGGGGTCGGGGTGCAGGCTCCAGGCGGCGCCGACCTCAGGGGGCTCCCAGAAGCGGCCGGCACGTCCGGCCTCCCTGGCAACCCTAGTTGCCCAATGGCATTCGGGAAATGTCAAGACCCCCACCCCCTGCCCCCCATCCCTGACCCTCTTCCTTGACTCTTGCTTGCCCCATTGCATTCTGGGAGCTTCAGTGACGACCCCCCCCACACACACTCCAGGATTCTTGCTGGCCCCAGTGCATTCTGGGAGCCTCTCTCCCCTCCCCCCCAAAGACCTGGTTCCATGGGAAGCCCTGGGACAAGTGGGGCGAAGCCCCCCCAACCCCAGCCCCCTTCTCTCCATTAATGGGGGAGCCACTGAGCCCAGGAACGCCCAGGAGTGGGAGCGAGGCCCAGAGTTGAAAGCTGGGGACCTGAAGGGGAGTGTGGGGGGCGGGGGGTTGCTCCAGCCGATGCCGAGAGTTCACCCCACAGGGCCTCGCCGGCTACAGCCAGGGGGAAGAGGGGGGTGGCGAAGGCCCTGGGTCGGCTTCCCTGCATCTCCGCCGGACCCGGGCTTTTCAGCGCCCCCCTTTCCCCTAGGACCCAGAAGACGCAGGGCCAGGGAGCCGCCCCCGAAGGAGCCGGGCGCAGGATGGGACGTCGGGGTGCTCTGGGGCCAGTCGCCCGGGGCCGCGCCCGCTTCCGAACCTCCTGCTCTGGGGGCGCCCGGAGAACCCGCACCCGGGACCAGCAGCCGCTCCGGGCCCGGGATCGGGGCCATGGTGGTAACTAGGACTACACGTCCCAGCATGCACTCGGTTAGGGAGGTTGGGGCTGGACTACAATTCCCAGCGTGCACCGGGCGGGCGGGAAGAAGCTGGACTACAATTCCTAGCATGCCCCGGGCTGGGGGCGGGCCTGGACTACAATTCCCAGCATGCCCCGGGCTGGGGGCGGGCCTGGACTACAATTCCCAGCGGTCCCTGCAGCGGGTCCTGTGACTCCGTGGCTCGCCGAAGCGCAAAGAGGGAGCCCGTGAGTGTGAACTAGCCTCCCCCCCCCCGGAACCCCCGCAGCCCCTGTTCCCTGGGAGCTGCCCCTGCCCATCCCCCCTCACTTCTGTACCCCCAACTGTGCCCCCCACGTCCCTCTGCCCCCCTTCCTGCGGGGGGGGCTGGAGCCAGGTGTGCAGCGCGGGAGGGGGGGCTGGAGCCAGGTGTGCGGCGGGGGGGAGGGGCTGGAGCCAGGTGTGCAGCGCGGGGGGAGGGCTGGAGCCAGGTGTGCGGCGGGGGGGGGGGGTCTGGAGCCAGGTGTGCAGCGCGGGGCGGGGGCTGGAGCCAGGTGTGCGGCGGGGGGGGGGGCTGGAGCCAGGTGTGCAGCGCGGGGGGAGGGCTGGAGCCAGGTGTGCGGCGGGGGGGGGGGGGCTGGAGCCAGGTGTGCGGCGGGGGGGGGGGCTGGAGCCAGGTGTGCGGCGGGGGGGGGGGGCTGGAGCCAGGTGTGCAGCGCGGGGGGCGGCTGGCTGCGGGGGCTGCTCGACTCCGGCTGCAATGCCCCGCCCACTCTTTTCTCCCCCAGGGGTCGCTGCCTGGGGGCCCCTCGCCCCCCACCATGGAAGAGGTCGACAAGATCCTCATCCACTCGCTCCGCCTCTCCGGAACGTAAGCCCCGCCCCCTGCGGGGGGCACCGTGCTGGGGGGGCAGGGGGTCTCGCCAGGGGGCCCTCCCCGGGCACTCGGGCCTGGGTGTCGGGGGGCAGGAAGCGGGGTCGGGGGCTCTGCTGGGGGGGGGTCTCCCCTGGCGCTGGGTGCTAGGGGATGCCGGGGGGCAGGAAGCGGGGTCGGGGGCTCTGGTGGGGGGGGTCTCCCCTGGCGCTGGGTCCTAGGGGATGCCGGGGGGCAGGAAGCGGGGTCGGGGGCTCTGGTGGGGGGGGTCTCCCCTGGCGCTGGGTCCTAGGGGATGCCGGGGGGCAGGAAGCGGGGTCGGGGGCTCTGGTGGGGGGGGGTCTCCCCTGGCGCTGGGTGCTAGGGGATGCCGGGGGGCAGGATGCGGGGTCAGGGGCTCAGCGGGGGGCTCTCCCCGGGCAGTCGGGGCTGGTCGAATTTCAGCGCTGGGCGAGCCGCCCCTCTGCGGTGTTATATGCAGCTGTTTCCTAGCGGCCGCCCCCCAGCGGTGGCTGCACCGTGGCACCGGGTCCCTGCCCACCTGGGGGCGCTGTCTGACGACGGCTCCCCGGCGCCCCCCAGGCAGGTCCCCGAGGAGGTGCAGAGCCTGCGGGAGTTCACCACGGAGCTGATCGTGGAGTCGGTGGTGCGATGCCTCCGCGTCATTCACCCGTCGCTGGGCGCCAGCCTTGGCCACGTGCTGCCCCCCGGCATGTCAGCCCGGTTCCGCATCGGCACCAGCCTGGCCCAGGCCTGCCAGGTGAGAGAACCCAGGCATCCTGGCTCCCAGCTCCCGCTGCTCTAACCCCCCCCAGACCCCGCTTCCCTCCCCGAGCCGGGGAGAGAACCCAGGAGTCCTGACGCTCCCTCCCCCGCCAGGAGCTGGGCTACCAGGGCGAGGTCGGGTACCAGACTTTCCTGTACAGCAACGAGCCCGAGATCCGGCGCCTTCTGCTGTTCCTGGTGGAGAAGCTGCCCAGGGACGACGCTGAGGACGCCAGGCAGCCCGCCGGTACCCGGGGGTGTGGGGGCGGGGGCAGGGGAGGCTCGTGGGGCACGGGGAGGGGCCACACCGCCGGGTTGAAGGTGCGTCAGGGGGGCGGATCGGAGGGGGTGCTTGGGTGGGGGGGGATCTGGGGATCGGAGGGGGCGCTGCTGCTGGCCATGACCTTTGCCCCCCTTGCAGGGAAGTCGGCCGGGTTACTCCGTGCCATTGCAGCGAAGATCAAGGAGCAGCTGGGGACGCCCTGGGTGCCCCCCGCGTGCCGCACCCCCCGGCTACAGCTGCTGCAGGTGGGTCCCTTCCCTCCGCGCCCCCCGGTTCCGACCCACGTGTCCAGCCAGCGAGCCCTGTATCCACACCACAGCCACACGCAGCAGCCCAGCCCCATGGGCCCATCTACCCCGGCGTCCCGGCTGCAGCGTTTGCTTCGCTTCCCTCCCTCCCCAGCCGGGCCTCGGGGCTCCCCCCCGTAGACCCGGCTGGGTTGGGTCCCGTGGCCTGTGCCCACGTCATGTCTCCCCTCACACGTACTAAATACACATCATTGTACTCGAGATTAATTAATTACATTCTCCTGTTTTATAACAGAATAAATATAATGCAGAATTTACTCGATACACAATGATCTGTAAACACTAAACATGACGTCCCGTATTGAATTTTATATATGGGACAATACTCGCCGTTCTATTTTACCTGTAGGCGTAACGTATTCCAGACCAGGTCCCGTTTATTTAATAAATGATGTTTTGTTGTAATTCGTGTGTTGTCGACTTCAACCTGGCATAGTCCAGTTTAACGCACGAAATACATCGATCGTATATTCAAATGAGAGTGGATCCTTCACCTCGTCCAGTCTTAACCAGCCTTCGGTAAACGAGCTCCGGAGTAAATGGGGCTGTGTAAATGTGACGTTTCCTCCAGGCGTAAAGGGACTGGTAACGAATATTTTTAGAAACTCGACAAGTTTCAGTTGACACGAGGCTGGTGAATACTCGTGGTTCTGACACTGAAAGGTTTCGGGTGCGAATTACACTCTATTATTAAGAGTAACCGTCAAGAAGGTTTGCGATAGGGAGGAAAAGGCCGGTGGGTGACGTTCCTGAGATGATGTAGGAACCGGCGTTAGGTTCTGGTTCGTCTTCTAATTAACCTGCGTCACGTGCGTGACGTTAACGAGCTCGAGTTCGCTTCCGCTGACAGTGTCGTTCTGAGTCTCCCCAAACGCACCGGTTGGATTTCGTGGCGTTTGAACCCGCCGCAGTATCAAACTGAACCGTCTCTTCAGGCCGGCCGATAACCGGCCCCTGCCGTGGCCTGTGACGTGTTCTCTGCGTGGCGGGGGGCGTCCTGTCCAGCCCCCGGCCCGAGAACAGCTCTGGCCTTAAATCCCTGCCGTGCCGGGGCCCCCACGAAGCTGGGTGCAGAGCTGAGCAGAAGTCGGTCTGCTGGCGGGGCGGGACTTCCTGTTTTCCCACATTGCCCCGCCCCCATATGATGGAAATGGCCCGTCATCTCTCTCTGTCTGCGAGGTGCTACCGCCCCATAACCCGCCTCCCCCCCCCACAGGTGTCCCCTGGCAGCGCCCCCCTTTCCTATCTCAAATGGGTCCTGTGGCAGGCAGTTCCACAGGCTAACAGTGTTGGTTTTCTCCCTGCAGGGCACCTGTTTGCTGAAGCCGTTTCACGCCCACCCCTTGGTCCTGCCCCGCGATTCGGGGCCTGTTGGTAGATGACGGGAAGGGGGCAGGGGCTGGATCTGAGCTCAAGAGGGGTCGGGTGCAGCAGGATTGGGGGCACAGAGGGGTGGAGGGGACATGGATTGAGAGGGCGTGGGTGGGAGCCAGGGGGTCGAGGCAGGGGGTGTGGATCGAGGTCGAGTTGGCTGGGGGAAGGGGTCTGTGGGGCTGGATTTGGGGCATGGGTGGGAGGTGGGGGAGGTGGCGTGGGGGGCGGGCTCTGACCTCCATGTTTCCCCTCCTCCACCGCAGAGCGCCGGGAGTTTTTCGGGGGGTTCCTGCCCCCGGTGTCAGCCCAGCCCCCCCGGCCGGGCGCCGTGGCCCCGTCCCTGCTGGAGCGTCATGCAGGCGACCTGGGGGCGCAGCACGACTGGGAGGCCGACTGGCAGAGCCAGGGGCTGGCGTCTCGCCTGCCCCCCAAGGTGAGGGGGGCTGCGGGGGGGGGGCTCTTGCCTGGGGTGGGGAGGGTCCTGGATGTTTGTGGAGGGTCCCTCATGGGGGGAGGGGTTTGGGGTCCCCTGGCCTCCAAGGAATACATGCCCCGGGGGGGGTTGCTGCAGGGGGGTCCCCCAATCGCACTGCCCCCCCATTTTATCTCCCCCCAGGAGTACGTGCAGTGGAAGCACCAGCGGCTCCGGCACCGCCTGCTGGACCAACTGCGTCAGGCCGCCCCCCCCCACGGCGCCGCTGGCCCCCCCCAGCCAGGGCCGCTGGACCTGGCCCAGATGCTGGGGCTGCTGAGCGCGGGGGGCACCGGGGGGGCCCTGGCCAAGGGGTCCCGCTTCAGCCGCGCCCAGCGCCTGGTGCACGAACAGGTACCTGTGGGGCTGGGAGCTGGAACATGGCGGGGGGGGTTGGGGCACCGGGGGAGTTGGGGGGCTGTAGGGAATGGGGGGGACCTTGGGGGAGGCTGGGGGGCTCAGAACTCCGGGTACCTGGACAGACTTTGGGTGCGTCTGGGCGGATGCAGGATTGGGGGGGATGGAGGTGGGGGTTAGGGGCTACCCAGGAGGTTGGGGGACACTTGGGGGGGGATGGGGTGGCTGGGAGAGGGGAATCTGGGGGGCCGGGCAGGGAATGGGGGCCCTGGAGGCTTTCGGGCTCTGGAGGGACTCTGGGAAATTTTGGGGGAGTGATAGTGTGGAGGGGGCTGAGGGGAGAGGCCCTCTGTGACTGCCCCCTTTTGGCCCCCCAGGACCCTCAGGAACTCGTGGGGCAGATGCAGGCAGCGGTGGAAACTCTCCCGTCCTCCAAGACCTCGGAGCAGGTAGTGGGGGGGGACCCCCTTAAAAAGCGGGGGGAGTGCTCAGCGGTTGGGGGACCCCGAGGCAGGGTCCGGAACGGTGCTCTGGGGGACCCCAAAACAGCTGGGAATTCAGAGCTACCACCTCGCTGATCGTTAATCCTGGACCCTAATGATGGCCAGTTCTCGTTGCTACCCCAGTGGTCTCTGGCAGGACTCAGCCAGCTGGGGGGTGGGGAGGGGTGTTCCCAGGATGCCCCCCCGCTGCCCCCCCCATGCTGGCCTTGAGACCCTCTCCCCGCCCCAGGAGGAGCTGGCACGGCAGGCGGAGGAGCTGGCCGGCCTGCAGGGGGAGCTGCGGCGCCTGGAGGCCGAGATGGAGGCCGTCGGGGGGGAGGTGAAGGTGCTGGAGCTGAGCCTTTCCCAGGTGAGGGGCCGCGGGGGGGGCTGGGACGTTTCCCCCTGGGCGGGGGGGCAACCATGTCTTGGGGGGGAGGGTCCGTGCTCCCCATGTCTCTCTGCCCCCAGGCGGGGGTGTCTGGGGGTGTCGGGGGTCCGTGCTCCGCAGTCTCTCTGCCCCGAGGCGGGCGGGCTGGGGGTCCGCTCTCCCCATCTCTCTCTGCCCCCAGGCGGCGGTGTCTGGGGGTGTCGGGGGTCCGTGCTCCCTGGTCTCTCTGCCCCCAGGCGGGGGTGTTTGGGGGTATTGGGGGTCCGTGCTCCCTGGTCTCTCTGCCCCCAGGCGGCGGTGTCTGGGGGTGTCGGGGATCCGTGCTCCCGGTCTCTCTGCCCCTGGGCGGGGGTGTTTGGGGGTGTCGGGGGTCCGTGCTCCCCGGTCTCTCTGCCCCCGGGCGGGGGTGTCGGGGGTCCGCGCTCCCCGGTCTCTCTGCCCCTGGGCGGGGGTGTCTGGGGGTGTCGGGGGTCCGTGCTCCCCGGTCTCTTTTTTCCCGGGCGGGGGTGTCTGGGGATGTCGGGGGTCCGCGCTCCCCATCTCTCTCTGCCCCCGGGCGGGGGTGTTTGGGGGTGTCGGGGGTCTGCGCTCCCCGGTCTCTCTGCCCCCGGGCGGGGGTGTCTGGGGGTGTCGGGGATCCGCGCTCCCCGGTCTCTCTGCCCCCGGGCGGGGGTGTCTGGGGGTGTCGGGGGTCCGCGCTCCCCGGTCTCTCTGCCCCCGGGCGGGGGTGTCTGGGGGTGTCGGGGATCCGCGCTCCCCGGTCTCTCTGCCCCCGGGCGGGGGTGTCTGGGGGTGTCGGGGGTCCGCGCTCCCCGGTCTCTCTGCCCCCGGGCGGGGGTGTCTGGGGGTGTCGGGGGTCTGCGCTCCCCATCTCTCTCTGCCCCCGGGCGGGGGTGTTTGGGGGTGTCAGGGATCCGCGCTCCCCGGTCTCTCTGCCCCCGGGCGGGGGTGTCTGGGGCTGTCGGGGGTCCGTGCTCCCCGGTCTTTTTTTTCCCGGGCGGGGGTGTCTGGGGATGTCGGGGGTCCGCGCTCCCCATCTCTCTCTGCCCCCGGGCGGGGGTGTCTGGGGGTGTCGGGGATCCGCGCTCCCCGGTCTCTCTGCCCCCGGGCGGGGGTGTTTGGGGGTGTCAGGGATCCGCGCTCCCCGGTCTCTCTGCCCCCGGGCGGGGGTGTCTGGGGGTGTCGGGGGTCCGTGCTCCCCGGTCTCTCTGCCCCCGGGCGGGGGTGTCTGGGGGTGTCGGGGGTCCGCGCTCCCCATCTCTCTCTGCCCCCGGGTGGGGGGGTCTGGGGGTGTCGGGGGTCCGCGCTCCCCGGTCTCTCTGCCCCCGGGTGGGGGTGTCTGGGGGTGTCGGGGGTCCGCGCTCCCCGGTCTCTCTGCCCCCGGGCGGGGGTGTCTGGGGGTGTCGGGGGTCTGCGCTCCCCGGTCTCTCTGCCCCCGGGCGGGGGTGTCTGGGGGTGTCGGGGGTCTGCGCTCCCCATCTCTCTGTGCCCCCGGGCGGGGGTGTTTGGGGGTGTCAGGGATCCGCGCTCCCCGGTCTCTCTGCCCCCGGGCGGGGGTGTCTGGGGGTGTCGGGGGTCCGCGCTCCCCATCTCTCTCTGCCCCCGGGCGGGGGTGTCTGGGGGTGTCAGGGATCCGCGCTCCCCGGTCTCTCTGCCCCCGGGCGGGGGTGTCTGGGGGTGTCGGGGGTCTGCGCTCCCCGGTCTCTCTGCCCCCGGGCGGGGGTGTCTGGGGGTGTCGGGGGTCTGCGCTCCCCGGTCTCTCTGCCCCCGGGCGGGGGTGTCTGGGGGTGTCGGGGGTCTGCGCTCCCCATCTCTCTCTGCCCCCGGGGGGGGTGTCTGGGGGCGTCGGGGGTCCATGCTCCCCGGTCTCTCTGCCCCCGGGCGGGGGTGTCTGGGGGTGTCGGGGGTCCGCGCTCCCCGGTCTCTCTGCCCCCGGGCGGGGGTGTCTGGGGGTGTCGGGGGTCCGCGCTCCCCGGTCTCTCTGCCCCCGGGGGGGGTGTCTGGGGGCGTCGGGGGTCCGCGCTCCCCGGTCTCTCTGCCCCTGGGCGGGGGTGTCTGGGGGTGTCGGGGGTCCGTGCTTCCCGGTCTCTTTTTTCCCGGGCGGGGGTGTCTGGGGATGTCGGGGGTCCGCGCTCCCCATCTCTCTCTGCCCCCGGGCGGGGGTGTGTGGGGGTGTCGGGGGTCTGCGCTCCCCGGTCTCCTCTGCCCCCGGGCGGGGGTGTCTGGGGGTGTCGGGGATCCGCGCTCCCCGGTCTCTCTGCCCCCGGGTGGGGGTGTCTGGGGGTGTCGGGGGTCCGCGCTACCCGGTCTCTCTGCCCCTGGGCGGGGGTGTCTGGGGGTGTCGGGGATCCGCGCTCCCCGGTCTCTCTGCCCCCGGGCGGGGGTGTCTGGGGGTGTCGGGGGTCCGCGCTCCCCGGTCTCTCTGCCCCCGGGCGGGGGTGTCTGGGGGTGTCGGGGATCCGCGCTCCCCGGTCTCTCTGCCCCCGGGCGGGGGTGTCTGGGGGTGTCGGGGGTCCGCGCTCCCCGGTCTCTCTGCCCCCGGGCGGGGGTGTCTGGGGGTGTCGGGGGTCTGCGCTCCCCATCTCTCTCTGCCCCCGGGCGGGGGTGTTTGGGGGTGTCAGGGATCCGCGCTCCCCGGTCTCTCTGCCCCCGGGCGGGGGTGTCTGGGGGTGTCGGGGGTCCGTGCTCCCCGGTCTCTTTTTTCCCGGGCGGGGGTGTCTGGGGATGTCGGGGGTCCGCGCTCCCCATCTCTCTCTGCCCCCGGGCGGGGGTGTCTGGGGGTGTCGGGGGTCCGCGCTCCCCGGTCTCTCTGCCCCCGGGCGGGGGTGTCTGGGGGTGTCGGGGGTCCGCGCTCCCCGGTCTCTCTGCCCCCGGGAGGGGGTGTCTGGGGGTGTCGGGGATCCGCGCTCCCCGGTCTCTCTGCCCCCGGGCGGGGGTGTCTGGGGGTGTCGGGGGTCCGCGCTCCCCGGTCTCTCTGCCCCCGGGCGGGGGTGTCTGGGGGTGTCGGGGGTCTGCGCTCCCCGGTCTCTCTGCCCCCGGGCGGGGGTGTCTGGGGGTGTCGGGGGTCTGCGCTCCCCATCTCTCTCTGCCCCCGGGCGGGGGTGTTTGGGGGTGTCGGGGATCCGCGCTCCCCGGTCTCTCTGCCCCCGGGCGGGGGTGTCTGGGGGTGTCGGGGGTCCGCGCTCCCCGGTCTCTCTGCCCCCGGGCGGGGGTGTCTGGGGGTTTCGGGGTTCCGCGCTCCCCATCTCTCTCTGCCCCTGGGCGGGGGTGTCTGGGGGTGTCGGGGGTCCGCGCTCCCCATCTCTCTCTGCCCCCAGGCGGCGGCAGGGCTGTGCCAGCAGCGGCTGGCTCTGGGGGGGCCGCGAGCGGACCCTGCGCGTACAGCGCCGGGCGCTGGAGCTGCTGCCGGAGGCGGGGAGGAACCTGGCCGCGCTGCAGCTGCTGGTGGAGGGCAGCGCCCAGCGCCTGGTGCACCTGGCCGCCCAGTGGGAGACGCGCCGGGGGCCGCTCGTGGATCAGTATCGGCACCTGCGGGCCGCCCGCCACTCCCGCCAGGTGAGCGTGGGGGCGGGGCTGCTCAGCGGGGGCGGGGCTCCGCCCGGGGGCTGCCCCCCCGCTCACCCCCCTTCTCCCCCCGCAGCTGGAGTCGACCCGGCGGGTCGCGGAGATCCAGGCCCTGCACGAGTGTGGGCGGAGCGCGGCCGCCGAGGCCCGGCGCAAGGAGGAGCTGTGTCGGCAACTGGTGGGCGGGGCCTCTCGGGCAGGGGGCGGGGCCTCTCGGGCAGGGGGCGGGGCCTGGGGTGGGAGAAGTGGGGCTGGCCAGGCGGCATGGGCTGCGATTTGCATGCCCCGTGGGGGGGGGGGAGCCCTCTTTGCCCGCTGGTTTTGCACATCCCCTGGGCGCATGACCCCCCCCACCCCCGTGCGTGTGGGGCCCCCTTGGCCGGGCCCGGTGGGGGGGCTGGGGCAGACGCTGACCCCCCCGCCCCCCCCAGCTGACGGAGCTGGAGGTGCTCCCCAAGGACGTGTCGCGGGCAGCCTACACCCAGCGCATCCTGGAGATCGTCGGCAACATCCGCAAGCAGAAGGAGGAGATCACCAAGGTAACCGGGGGGGGGGAATTGCCCCCCGGGCCCCCCCTGCCCTTGGCAGCTTCCGCAGGCCGGAGATGCCCCCAGGTTACCCCTCCCCTCTCGGGTTGGAGGGGGCGCTCCCCTGGGGTGCAGCGGTAACTATGGCTTTTATCCCCACCCCCCGGCCTTGCCCTTTGCGGCCGCGGAAATCGAGCTCTTATCCATGCCACGGGCAGGGCCGGGTCCCCAAGCTATGGGGGGGCTCCCCCCCCGGCAGCGGTAGTAGATCTCTTCTCCTCCCCCCCCCCCGCCCCCCCAGATCCTGTCAGACACCCGGGCCCTGCAGAAGGAGATCAACGGGCTGACGGGGAAGCTGGACCGGACCTTCGCCGTCACCGACGAGCTGGTCTTCAAGGTGGGGGAGCTCCTGAGGAGGGGGGCTGGACTGGGGGAGTGGTGGGGAGATGTGGGGTGCCTGGAGGGGGGGCTGTATAGCGGTGTTCCCCTGGGGTTATGGAAGGGAGGGGTGTGGGGGGAAGATAAGGTGGATCCCCAAAGGGGCCCCTTGCGCGGGTGGAGAGAGGAGGGTGACTGGGGGGCTTTGGGGCTCCCCTGAGGGGGCTGGCCTCGGGCAATTGGGGGGGGGAAGTGTGGGGAGCAGGCTTCCTGACTCCCCTCTGTGCCCCCCCCAGGACGCGAAGCGGGACGAGTCGGTTCGGAAGGCCTATAAGTACCTGGCGGCTCTTCACGAGGTGGGTGTGGGGGGATACAGGCTGGGGGGAACCAGGGGTGTCTCAGTGGGGGCAGAGCGGGGGGCAGCTCTCATTGGCTGGGGGTACCAGAGACCCAGGAGTGGATCTAAGGGACCAGTGGGGGGGGGAATGGCCGGGGGGGCTGCTGTAGCCCAGGTGGGTGGGGGGCTGGGGCAGCCCGGCCGGGGGACTCATTAACCCCTGCCCTGCTGCCCCCCAGAACTGCAGCCAGCTGATCCAGACAATTGAGGACGCGGGGGCCATCCAGCGGGAGATCCGGGACCTGGAGGAGCAGGTGAGGGTTGGGGGGGGAGCCGGGCCTGGGGGCGGGCGGGGCCGGAACGCGGGGGCCTCCCAGCTCCAGTGCTGAAGGAATTAATCTGCCCCCGCAGATCGAGAGCGAGGGGGCCAAGAAGACCTTGGCCAACCTGGAGCGGATCCTAAGCGACTACCGGGCCCTGCGGCAGGAGAACGCGGCGCTGCTGGGGAGGAGCCGGGACCCCTGAGACGGCTGCATATAACGCCCCTCCACTGGGCCCCCCATCCCCTTTCTCTGCTGGGGCGCCCACCCCATTCTCCACTCCCCCTGGGCGCCATCCAAGCCCCCCACTTCCGGCCCCCGGTAGCTGCTGGGGTAACCCCCCCCCCCATTTCTCTCCCCTGCAACTGCTGCACCAGCCCCCGCCATTTCCCCCACCAAACAGCAGCTGAGCCGGGGGTGCTGGATTTTGCTCCTTTTATTCCCCCCCCCCCTGCAGCCTGGGGTCAAGGCAGCTGTGGCTGGGGTGCCGCGTCCGTCCCTCCAATTCCCCTGGTGGAACGAGGTCAATAAAGTCCATGGTTTTGCAGACAGCTCCTGTGTCCAAGGGCGGGGGGTGCGTGGCTCCATCCGTGTCTCCCCCCCCCACGCACATGGGGGGTGGGCTCAGCCCCTGGAGCTGCCCTGGGGGCGTCTCACAGGCTGGGACGGGCGGAGGGTGTGGAGGGCAGAGGGGGCAGCAGGTGCTTCAGCAGGTGCCTGGGGGGGAGAGAAGACATGAGGAGGGGAAAGGGGGGGCTAAGACATTTTGGCCCCGCCCTTCCCTGCTGGGCCCACCCTGGGCTGTAGCTACTGCCCCCCTAGACCCTGCAAAGGGGCGTGGCTGACAGGGGAGGCCCTGCTGGACCCCCTCTGGGGGGTGTGGCTAACAGGAGGACCCGCCCTTCCCCAGTGGACCCCCTCTGGGGGTGTGGCTAAAGGGAGGTCCCGCCCATCCCCGCTGGACCCCCCTGGGGGCGTGGCTAACAGGGGAGGCCCTGCTGGACCCCCTCTGGGGGTGTGGCTGACAGGAGGCCCCGCCCATCCCCGCTGGACCCCCTCTGGGGGCGTGGCTAACAGGGGAGGCCCTGCTGGACCCCCTCTGGGGGTGTGGCTGATGGGAGGCCCCGCCCATCCCCGCTGGACCCCCTCTGGGGGTGTGGCTGATGGGAGGCCCCGCCCATCCCCACTGGACCCCGTCTGGGGGCGTGGCTGATGGGAGGCCCCGCCCACACAGGGGCTCCATACAGGGGCGACCGCTGGCTCCGCTTCTTCTGGAACTCGTCCTCGTCCACTGTCCACACGGCGCCTTTCACGTGCTCCACGCGCACGAAGCACTTGTGCAGGCTCAGGTTGTGTCGCACGGCGTTCTGTGGGGGGAGGGGGGGTGAGTGCCCCTCACTCCCGACCCGCAGCCCCCTCCCAGCCCCACCGGTGCCCCTCACTCTCGACCCGCAGCCCCTGCCACCCCAGCCCTGGGCCCCCCCCCCCTTGCCGGTGCCCCTCACTCCTGACCCGCAGCCCCTCACCTTCCAGGTGGCCGTGTTGTGCCGGAAGTAGCCGAACATGCGGCTGAACCACTGGTAAATCTCGTTCAGCGTCAGCTGCCGCTGGCTGGACTCCAGAATGGCCTGTGGGGGACCCGGGGGGGGGGGCTGTCAGGGCTTGGGTGGGGTAGCCCCTCCCCCCAGGCTCTGGGGCAGGAGGAGGGCACTCTGTGACGAAGTGGGACTGTTCTTAATGTTTCCTCTGAATAGTGTGGGGGTGCCTCAGTTTCCCCTAGGCAGTTCTTAAGTACCTAGGTGGTGGGGTAAGGGTGTATAATCACTGCAGAGCCCTAGAGGGCAGGTGTGTACAGGGGTCTGGACACAGAGAATGGCCGACACCCCGTTTCCTGGCCACTGATGGCCTGAGCCCTTCCCCCTGCCAGGTGAGAGCTAAAGGGCTGGAGAACAAAGGGATCCGGTGCCCTCCTGGCCCGGGAAAGGGACAAAGCCCAGGGGAGGGGGGGCTGGAGGGAGTTTCAGTTTGGGGCTGGCTGGGACATGGAGTGAAGGGCAGACGGGGTGTCTGGCTCACGGCCCCCCAAAATGGACCCAGCTGAGGGGTCCTGTTCTCTGCACCTACAAGCTCTGTGTTAGACCATGTCCCTGTCGTCTAATAAACCTTCTGTTTCCCCGGCTGGCTGAGAGTCCCGTCTGACTGCGGAGTTGGGGGGCAGCACCCTCTGGCCCCCCCAGGACCCCGCCCGGGGGACGGGCTGCGGGAAGCGCACAGTGGGGCAGGGGAGGCTGGAGGCTCCGGGGCCGGACCCAGGACGGTGGAAGCTGGGGCAGCGTCTTGCCCTGGGGACAGTCGGCGCCGAGAGGGGAGGGTCCCCAGAGTCCTGCCCGGCTTCGGGGGAGCAGGTCCGAGCATGGCCCGGGGACCCCGCGACAGCCCTAGTGGCAGGGCAGATGGGGGATGGCGGCTGGGGGGGTTGGGCGAGGTGGGGCGGGGGTCCCCGGGGTGGGGGGCTCACCCAGCGGATCAGCGTCGCGTAGGTGAAGGGCGGCCGGGCCGTGCTGAGCCGATAAAATTCCAGGCTTGGGCCCAGGTCTGCGGGGTGAGCACAGCTGTCGATCAAGGGGGGATGACGCCCCAGCGCCTGCCCCATGGCCTGCCCTCCAACCAGGCTCAAGTATTACCCCTCCCCCAGCATGCACTCATCCCTCGGCCTCCACGCTGGCCCCCAGTCCCCGCCCAGAGCCGGGAGAGAACCCAGGAGTCCTGGCTCCCAGCCCCCCCCTGCTCCCACCACCAGTCCCCAGTCCCCGCCCAGAGGCGGGAGAGAACCCAGGAGTCCTGGCTCCCAGCCCCCCCTGCTCCCACCACCAGCCCCCAGTCCCTGCCCAGAGGCGGGAGAGAACCCAGGAGTCCTGGCTCCCAGCCCCCCCTGCTCCCACCACCAGCCCCCAGTCCCCCGCCCAGAGGCGGGAGAGAACCCAGGAGTCCTGGCTCCCAGCCCCCCCTGCTCCCACCACCAGTCCCCAGTCCCTGCCCAGAGGCGGGAGAGAACCCAGGAGTCCTGGCTCCCAGCCCCCCCTGCTCCCACCACCAGCCCCCAGTCCCCACCCAGAGCCAGGAGAGAACCCAGGCGTCCGGGCCCCAGCCTCTAACCTGAGAAGATGCCGACACCGTGGCTGCCCCAGGAGTGGGTCTGGGGGGTCAGTGACGTCTGCAGCGCCCCCTTCTGGGCAGGGAGGGCAGCTCCCGAGCAGGCCCAGCCCGAGGGGTTGGGGGGTTGGGTGGGGCAGCGCTGGCCCCTCGCTGACATTGCCTGGGGGGGAGGGGCAGGTAAGGGATGGGGGAGGGGATTCTGGCCCCACTCCCTCCTCTTCGCCCCCACCCCATGGATTCTGACTCCGCCCCACCAGGCTTTAGGCCCTGCCCCCACTAACTTCATCTCTGCCCCGATGTCTGGCCCGACCCCCAAGCTCCACCCCCAGTCCCTCACCTCCCCCCAGACTCGGACCCCCCGCCATTTAGGGATCTGGGGCAAAAACTGGGGATTAGTCCTGCTTTGAGCAGGGGGTGGGACTAGATGACCTCCTGAGGTCCCTTCCAACCCTGATATTCTATGAACCTCTATGAACCCCATTCCTCCCACCCCAAGGCTCTGCCCCCTTCTTGCCCCACCCAAGAGGACCCCCCCCCGGCTCTTACTGGGTCGAGGGCTCGGTCTGTGGCCTCCATCGTGGCCAGCTGGGCCTGCATGGCCCCCAGGCGACGCCGCTCCTGCTCCAGCTGGGGGGGAGGGGGACAGGTGAGGGGGGGCAGGAAACGGGTTGGGGGGAATCCCCCTGGACTACAACTCCCACGATGCACCTGGGTGACACTTCCCATGATGCTCTGTGACGGATCGAGACCCCCCCCCACATGAAGATGCCTGCGAGGGGGGAGCCCCCCAGGGCAGACCCCCCCGGTACCCAGTGTCAGTGCCCCCAGCCCCAGTTATCCCCCCAACCTTCTCCCCGAGGCAGCACCCAGCTGCGATTGTCCCCCCCAGCCCCTGTGGGGCAGCCGCCCCCCATCTGCCTCCCGCCAGCCTCACCTGCTCCTCCAGGTGCTCGACCAGCTCCCTCTGCCGCCGGCACCGGGCTGCCCCATCCTGCGCCCACAGCGGCTCCTGCCGGGGGGGTCTGCCGAGATCAACAGTTCAGCTGGCCTGTCCCCCTCCCAGAGCTGGGAGAGAACCCAGGCGTCCGGGCTCCCAGGCATCCGGGCTCCCAGCCCCCCCCGTCTAACCCCCCACCCCCCTCCCACAGCCAGGAGAGAACCCAGGAGTCCAGGATCCCACCCCCCCTCCCAGAGCCAGGAGAGAACCCAGGCGTCCGGGCTCCCAGCCCCCCCACATCTAACCCCCCACCCCCACCCCCCTCCCACAGCCAGGAGAGAACCCAGGAGCAGGGCCGTCCCTACCCGTTTTGGTGCCCTAGCAGGGCCCCCACGGGAGGGCTGTGTCGGGCCCCAGGCCTCTGCAGGGGGTGGGGGGCTGGCTCTAGGCCTCTGTGGGGAGGAAGGGGGGGGCTGGCCACTTCCTGAGGGAAGCGCAGTAACCCGGCCCCGGGCAGGGGGGGTCGGCCCCCCCAGCACTCGCCGGCGCGGCGGGGGCCGGGTCGCTCCACTTACCGCCGCAGGGGAGTGCTGGGGGGCCGACCCCTGCTGCAGCCCTCGGGGGACAGGGTGGCTGCAGTGGGGTGGGGGCCGTGGGGAAGAGGCTGGAGCAGCAGCCGCGTAGGGCACCCGGAAACGGGGTGCCCCAAATGTCCTGGTGCCCCACGCAGCTGCGTGCTTTGCGTAGGGGTAGGGACGGCCCAGCCCCCCCTCCCCTCCCAGAGCCGGGGAGAGAACCCAGGCATCCGGGCTCCCAGCACGCCCTGCTCTAAGCCCCTGGCCCCCACACCCCTCCCAGAGCCAGGGAGAGAACCCAGGCGTCTGGGCTCCCGGCTCCCCCTGCTCTAACCACCAGCCCCCACTCCCCTCCCAGAGCCAGGGAGAGAACCCAGGCGTCCTGGCTCCCAGCCCCCCCTGCTCTAACCACCAGCCCCCACTCCCCTCCCAGAGCCAGGGAGAGAACCCAGGCATCCTGGCTCCCAGCCCCCCCCCCCACTCTAAGCCCCTGGCCCCCACTCTCCTCCCAGAGCCGGGGAGAGAACCCAGGCATCCGGGCTCCGAGCACCCCCTGCTCCAAGCCCCTGGCCCCCACACCCAGAGCCAGGGAGAGAACCCAGGCGTCTGGGCTCCCGGCCTCCTCTGCTCTAACCACTAGCCCCCTGCCCTAACCACTAGCCCCCTGCTCTAACCACCTGCCCCCTGGCTCCCCCCACCCCACCACTTGCTGCTCTTGGCCCCTCCTGGCCTGCAGCTCCGGGCGTCTCTGCCTCCCACCCCCTGGGGGGCCCGGGACTGGGGCAGACGCCGGGCTGGTCTTGGGCAGTTGGGGAGCAGGGGATGGTGGGGGGCCTTGGCTGGGCCCCTCCAGGCAAGTGGGTCCTGAGCCAGGTCCTGGCCTGGCTGATCCCGCCACTCCCGAGGGGCGGGCCCTGGCTCATCCCAGTGGGGCGTGGGGGGGCCTGAGGGAGTGGGGTTGTGGGGGGCACTGGCCATAGGGCTTTGGGGGCTGTTGGGTGGGGGTCTGCGGCCCGGCGGGGGCTGCCCCCCGAGGGGCAGGGGCAGGCTGGCAGCACAGGGCCGGGCGGGGACCTGGCAACTGGCGGTTGGTAACCCGTGGCCTCGCGCTGGGCTGGGTGGAGCCGGGTCCGGGGACCGCCCCCCGCCCCAACTCCGTGGCCCCTGGTGGGGCCCACAGATATGTTTGGTGCCAGGCCCACAAAAGGTTAATCCGGCCCCCCCTGCTCTAATCCACCAGCCCACCTCCCCTCCCAGAGCTGGGGAGAGAACCCAGGAGTCCTGGCTCCCAGCCCCCTCCCCAAGCACTCACCTCTCATTCTGCCCCCTGTGGTCCCCAGGGCTGGGGCAGTGGTGGGGGGGAGACTGGTCCGGGGAGTGGGGGGCATAGCGGGGGGCAGCTGGGTCCCTCAGAATCCACTCCATGCCTTTTATGTTAATCCCTGGAACAAGGGGGGGAGAAATGGGGGGGGTGGGCCAGGGCACCATGCCAGGCTACACCCCACTCGCCAGAACCCCCGCCCCTCCCGGCACCCTCGGTTACCATGTGTCAAGCCGTGGCGGGACCTCACCACCACCACGCCCGGGGGCTGGAGGTGCAGGATGGAGGGGCGGGCGCTGGGCTCCGGAGAGATCTGGGGGGAGGAAAGTGAGGGGGTGACTGGGGGGCAGAACCCAGGTGTCTGGACTCCCAGCCCCCTCCGCAGTAACCACTAATCCCCCACTCCTCTCCCAGCACCGGGGAGAGAACCCAGGAGTCCGAGCTCCCAGCCCCCTCCGCTGTAACCACTAATCCCCCACTCCTCTCCCAGCACCGGGGAGAGAACCCAGGAGTCCGAGCTCCCAGCCCCCTCCGCTGTAACCACTAATCCCCCACTCCTCTCCCAGCACCGGGGAGAGAACCCAGGAGTCCGAGCTCCCAGCCCCCTCCGCTGTAACCACTAATCCCCCACTCCTCTCCCAGCACCGGGGAGAGAACCCAGGAGTCCGAGCTCCCAGCCCCCTCCACTGTAACCACTAGTCCCCCAAGCCCTTTCCAGCAGCAAGGAGAGAACCCAGGAGTCCGGGCCCGGTGTGGTGGTACCTGTTGGATGAGCAGGGCCTGGCGCTGGGTGTCCTGGAGCAGGGCCTGGAGCTGGGGGGTGGTTTGGGGATCCCCCATTGCCATGGGGTACGGTGGCACCTGTGGGGCAGGCAAAGGGGGGGTGCTGTCAGTCCTGGGGGGCTAGGGAGGTAGGCTGCCCCCTCTGTGCCCCTCCCCCAGCCACGTGGGGACCCACCTGCTGCTTCCTGGAGGGGGCGCTGGTTCCGCGGGTGAGCACCGTGGGGCGGTTCTGGGCCCCGCCGGGCGGGCCGGCTGGGCTGTCGCCATGGGGCACTCGGGATGCCGTGCGGCTGGGCATCGGGGCCTGGCGCAAGCTGTGGGGAGAAAGGGCAGCTGAGGGGGTGGGAGAAGCGACGAGGAAGTACACGCGTGTGTGACTGGTCACACGTTAGGCCGTGCACGGGGCGTGAGCAAGTGTGATCCGTGCAACACGTCCCACGTAGACGCACGGAGGAGATTCATGCAAGTCGCGGGGAGCACACGCAGGGCAGCGGTTTCCCATGGCGTGCGGGGCACCAGGTGCATGTCAGAGGTGGGTGGCTCCCCGGTGAGCGTGCGTGCAAGTGTGAGCCACGCGACTCTGAGCCAGGTCACGCGTGGGGGCCGGGAGCCACAGGGCCCAGCCGGACCTCAGCAGCCCTCAGCCTCCCTGACGAGCCGCGGGGCTAATTAGTGCGCGGGGCTGGGGGAAACGGGCCTTGATTAGCCAGACGGGTCTGACCCAGAGCCGGGAGATCCAGGAGAGGGGGGCAGAGGGGCGGATGTGGGGCGAGATAGAGGGAGGGGAGAGACTGGGGGCTGGGAGGGCTGGTTAGAGGGATGGAGGGGGTGGGGGGAGCCCCGAGGGGAGCAGCGACCTGTGGCTCCGGCCGTGGGATTTTGTGCCGTGAGCTGGGGCAGCGGCCGGCTGGGACCGGGGACCCCAGAGAGCGACAGGCCCCCGGCAGCGCCGTCACCAGCCACGAGGGGGCGCCCCGGAGGCGAGGGCGTGGCCGAGCACGCGCGCGTGTCTGTGATCCGTGCGACGTGTCGTGTCCTGGGGAACGTGCCTGGCTGAGCATGAGCCGCGTCTTTGCCCCCGTGAGCGCCCAGGGACGGGACGTGCCCCGCAGCCTCGTGCCACGAGCGGCCAAGACGCGTGGGCCAGCGTGATCTGTGGCCCGCCTCGCACGGCCAGTGCACTAGGCCCTCCCCTGGCTCGCACGTGTGCAGCCCCCGTGACATGCGGGCATCTCCTCCGTGCCCTTGGGCCGCTCCCACGCCAGCCCACCGGGGCTCACATGTCATTGTGAACATGCCTGGACACGTGACGCACCCTCCAGATGGGCGGTCCCAGGTTCGGGGGCGAGAGCAAACACCCAGCTCCGGGAGGGGGGGGAATCCAGCCAGCGCCCCCCATATTACCCCCACACCTTGACCCCTGCACCTCCCACCTTGCTCTGACCTGTAGCTAGACCCTACCCCCTCCACCTCCTCGCTGGCCCCCATGCCCCTTCCTGCCCCCCCAACCTCTAACCCCCACTCCCCTCCCAGAGCCGGGGACAGCTCCCAGGAGTCCTGGCCCCCAGGCCCCCTGCTCTAACCCACTACACCCCACCGCCCCCCCAAGCTGGGGAAAGCACCCAGGCTCCCAACCCTGCACACTCCCCCCGCTCTAACCACTAGACCCCACTCCCCGCCCAGGGCAGGGGCCGCGTCGAGCCGCTTCCCCGCAGCGGGGGCGGGGCCGGGGCCAGGTTCCGAGAATCGGGGTGACGTCCCGTTCGGCCCCGCTCTGATTTCTCACCGCGGCCCCCGCTTCCCAGACGTCACGGAACCCGGCCACGTCAGCGGCGTGGGACGCGGCGCCCAGGGGTTAAATCCGGGGCGGCCCACCCCCCGCCTCAGCACGCACAGAGCTGGGGGGGTGCAGCCTGGTGACCCGAGGCCCCCAGCCCAGCCCCAAGGGTCCGTGGGAGGCTGGATTTCATCTGCTCCCCCACCCGGCCCTGATCCTCCCCAAAGCTCGAGTCGCGCTAGGCCTGGAGACAGTGCACACGAGTAACCAGCTCGGGTCTTACAGGCCCCACTCCGCTGCCAGGGAACCCAGGCGTCCTGGCTCCCAGAGCACCCCCACGCTCTGAGCACCAGCCCCCACTCCCCTCCCAGAGCCGGGGAGAGAACCCAGAAGTCCGGGCTCCCAGACCGCTCTCTCTAACCCACCAGCCCCCACTGCCCTCCCAGGCCGGGGAGAGAACCCAGGCATCCTGGCTCCCAGCCCCCACGTTCTAACCACCAGCCCTCACTGCCCTCCCAGAGCTGGGGAGAGAACCCAGGAGTCCGGGCTCCCAGCCCCCACGCTCTAACCACCAGCCCCCACTGCCCTCCGAGAGCTGGGGAGAGAACCCAGGAGTCCGGGCTTCCAGCCCCCACGCTCTGAGCACCAGCCCCCACTCCCCTCCCAGGGACGGGGAGAGAACCCAGAAGTCCGGGCTCCCAGGCCGCCCTCTCTAACCCACCAGCCCCCACTGCCCTCCGAGACCGGGGAGAGAACCCAGGCATCCTGGCTCCCAGACCGCCCCCACACTCTGAGCACCAGCCCTCACTCCCCTCCCAGGGTCGGGGAGAACACAGGAGTCCGGGCTCCCAGCCCCCACGCTCTAACCACCAGCCCCCACTGCCCTCCCAGAGCCGGGGAGAGAACCCAGGAGTCCGGGCTCCCAGCCCCCATGCTCTAACCACCAGCCCCCACTCCCCTCCCAGAGCCGGAGAGAGAACCCAGGAGTCCGGGCTCCCAGCCCCTGAGCCAGGTATTTCTCCCCAGTTCTGGCAGCTGCAGTTTCTGTCTTGGGTGTTTTCTGGGCCCGGTGCTGTGTAAAGGGACCTGGCCCGTGGGCGTCCACACAGAGATTCGAAAGAGGAATCGGCAGTGGAGCTGGTTCAGCCCGGCCGGGTCCCTTTGCCTGTGGTGTGAACGCGCCATGGAGTTGCCGGCAGGGGAGAAATTCCGGCTCCTGGCCACGCTCTCGATGGGGTTCTGCAGCCAGACGGACCCAGTCTGGAGTCTACATCGCGTCTCAATGAGCAGGAATCGGGAGTTCGAGTCTGGATCAATCCACGGGGCTGGGTTTGCGGCGTGTCACGTTATTAAAATCCCGCTGTGTTTGGCGGGGTGACTCCAGATTGACTCTGGGGTGCTAGGCTCAGCATCCAGCTCTGCTCCTGTTGCAATGAGGAGTGACTCCAGACTGACCCCAGGTCAGCTGAGATCAGAAACCCCTCCTGTCCCTGCTGAAGTCAGGGGTGACTCTGGATTGACCCTGGGGCAGACCTTAAATCAGCCGAACGACTCGTGGTCACCTCTGGCCTGCCGGGGCCTGCCCCGATCCCCCCCGACCCCGGTCCCACCCCACTCACCGCTGGGCGCTCCTCAGCATCCCGGCTGGCAGGGGAGCCAGTGTGAAATCCGCCCCGCAGGTGGGTATTTATAGGGCAGCCCTGGGGCGGCCGCGCTCCCCTTGCCGGGTGACTCAGTGGAAACGGAGCACCAGGGCGGCGTGCCCCGCGTGCCCTTTGGGGGGGGGTTTCTTTGCTCGAAAATAACACCAGCGTTTCGGTCGGGGTTTTCGGCGCCCCAGCCCCCGAGGCTTTTGAGCACCAAGAAGCTACCGCAAAAATATCCGTGTGCGAGGGAAAGAAAACCACAGCGTGCACGAGAGAGACACGCGCGCGAGCGGAGGAAACCGCTTCGCGGGGGTTATTAAGAGCCGGCGGTGGTGCGGGGCCGGGCCCCCCGTGAGCGGGGCCGAGGGATGGGAATCGGGGCAGGAAGGCCGGGGCAGACTCAGGTTGCCTGTCGTGCGGGAGAAATGGGGTGTTGTTGCTAATGGCGCGGGGAGAGAACCCAGGTGTCCGGGCTCCCAGCCCCCGCGCTGTACCCCACCAGAGCCCACTGCCCTCCCAGAGCCGGGGAAAGAACCCAGGAGTCCGGGCTCCCAGCCCCCGCGCTGTACCCCACCAGAGCCCACTGCCCTCCCAGAGCCGGGGAAAGAACCCAGGAGTCCAGGCTCCCAGCCCCCGCGCTGTACCCCACCAGAGCCCACTGCCCTCCCAGAGCCGGGGAAAGAACCCAGGAGTCCGGGCTCCCAGCCCCCCACCCTACCCCTCCAGACCCACTCCCCTCCCAGAGCCCGGGGAGAGAACCCAGGAGACCGGGCAAGGGGGGTGGTGTGCCAGGCAGAGACAGGCCCGTCGTGGGTAAAGCCCTGGGAGGGAGCCAGCCTGGGAGGGAGTTCAATTCCCCCACATTGCTCGGTGCCTCAGTTTCCCCATGAAAATACCCTGCGTGGCTCTGTTCTGGCTGTCAGCTTGGTGGGGCAGAGGCCGGCTGCCTGTGCGTGCGTCTGGCTGTGCACACGTGTGTGTGAGAGACGTGCCGGCAGCGAGGGGTCGTGCGTGGCCGGCCGAGCGTGGGGCTGCTCACCAACCCGCCTCTGGGCCGGAACGGAGCGTGCGGGGCTGTGACGCTCCGTGCACACCAGCGTGTGTGACTCCGGGAGAGAGACTGTGAATCGGGGGGGGGGGTAGTGGTGGGGGGTGGGTCTGACTGGGTAGCGCCGTGTGAGTCCCCAGCACTGTGCGTGCAATTGTCGACTGCTCTGCGTGCGTGGGGGGGCAGCGTCCACGAGCCATCGTGTGGTGCTGTGTGTGTGTGTCACTCTGGTTGTGTAGGTCGCCGTGTGTGACCCTGCAGCGCCGTGTGTGTGTGTGTGTCCGCATGGTTGTGTAGCGCCGTGTGTGTGCGTCACTCTGGTTGTGTAGCACGGTGTTTGACCCTGCAGCGCCGTGTGTGTGTGTGTCCGCATGGTTGTGTAGCGGGGTTGTGTAGCACGGTGTCCGCACGGTTGTGTAGGTCTCCGTGTGTGACCCTGCAGCGCCGTGTGTGTGTGTGTGTGTCCGTGCGGTGGTGTAGCGCGGTGTGTGTGCGTCACTCTGGTTGTGTAGCACGGTGTCCGCACGGTTGTGTAGGTCGCGGTGTGTGACCCGGCAGCGCCGTGTGTGTGCGTCACTCTGGTTGTGTAGCACGGTGTCCGCGCGGTTGTGTAGCGCGGTGTGTGACCCTGCAGCGCCGTGTGTGCGTGTGTGTGTGTGTGTCCGCATGGTTGTGTAGCGCGGTGTGTGTGCGTCACTCTGGTTGTGTAGCGGGGTTGTGTAGCACGGTGTCCGCACGGTTGTGTAGGTCGCGGTGTGTGACCCGGCAGCGCCGTGTGTGTGCGTCACTCTGGTTGTGTAGCAGGGTTGTGTAGCGCCGTGTGTGTGCGTCACTCTGGTTGTGTAGCGGGGTGGTGTAGCGCCGTGTGTGTGCGTCACTCTGGTTGTGTAGCGGGGTTGTGTAGCGCCGTGTGTGTGCGTCACTCTGGTTGTGTAGCGGGGTTGTGTAGCGCCGTGTGTGTGCGTCACTCTGGTTGTGTAGCGGGGTTGTGTAGCGCCGTGTGTGTGCGTCACTCTGGTTGTGTAGCGGGGTGGTGTAGCGCCGTGTGTGTGCGTCACTCTGGTTGTGTAGCGGGGTGGTGTAGCGCTGTGTGTGTGCGTCACTCTGGTTGTGTAGCGGGGTGGTGTAGCGCCGTGTGTGTGCGTCACTCTGGTTGTGTAGCGGGGTTGTGTAGCGCCGTGTGTGTGCGTCACTCTGGTTGTGTAGCGGGGTTGTGTAGCGCCGTGTGTGTGCGTCACTCTGGTTGTGTAGCGGGGTTGTGTAGCACCGTGTGTGTGCGTCACTCTGGTTGTGTAGCGGGGTTGTGTAGCACCGTGTGTGTGCGTCACTCTGGTTGTGTAGCGGGGTTGTGTAGCGCCGTGTGTGTGCGTCACTCTGGTTGTGTAGCGGGGTGGTGTAGCGCCGTGTGTGTGCGTCACTCTGGTTGTGTAGCGGGGTTGTGTAGCACGGTGTCCGCACGGTTGTGTAGGTCGCGGTGTGTGACCCGGCAGCGCCGTGTCTCCCTCTGACTGCGTGTGCGTCCCAGGCCGCCTGGCCCCCCAACCCCTCTCCTCACCCCTTCCCCCCCCAGCGGCTCAGACCCCCCTGCAGCCCGCCTCTCACCTTGGGGGGCTCCAGCCGCCCCGCCCCACCGGGGAGCCCCATGGCCGCTGGCTCAGAGCACCCGGGGCTCCTCCGACGCTTCTGGGCCCCCCCCACTGTCCCCCGGTTATATGGGCGCCGGCCTCCTCCCGACGCGACGCCAAACCCTCCGCCCGCCCCCCCGACCCACCGCCCTGCCCCCCCGGCGCCGCCGGGGTGCGGCTGCCCCGACCCCCCCCAGAGCGGGCGGGGAATTTTCAGGGGAACTCCGGGGTCAGGTCGGGGCGCGGGCAACTTTCACTGCGCTGGAGAGACGGCAGCTGGCTGACCTGAGACAGGGCCCCCCCCCCAGCCGGGCCCGCAGGCCCCCCCGGCACCGCCCGCCCCCCCGAGCCAGGCCCACACACGCCCCCCGGCACCGCCCGTCCCCCCCAGCCGGGCCCGCAGGCCCCCCCCGGCACCGCCCGCCCCCCCGAGCCAGGCCCACACACGCCCCCCGGCACTGCCCGTCCCCCCTGAGCCGGGCCTGCAGGCCCCCCCGGCACCGCCCGCCCCCCCGAGCCAGGCCCACACACGCCCCCCGGCACCGCCCGTCCCCCCCAGCCGGGCCCGCAGGCCCCCCCGGCACCGCCCGCCCCCCCGAGCCAGGCCCACACACGCCCCCCGGCACCGCCCGTCCCCCCCAGCCGGGCCCGCAGGCCCCCCCGGCACCGCCCGCCCCCCGAGCCAGGCCCACACACGCCCCCCGGCACTGCCCGTCCCCCCTGAGCCGGGCCTGCAGGCCCCCCCCGGCACCACCCGTCCCCCCCGAGCCAGGCCCGCAGGCCCCCCCGGCACCGCCTGTCCCCCCCAGCCGGGCCCGCAGGCCCCCCCGGCACCGCCCGCCCCCCCCCGAGCCAGGCCCACACACGCCCTCCGGCACTGCCCGTCCCCCCTGAGCCGGGCCCGCAGGCCCCCCCGGCACCGCCCGTCCCCCCCGAGCCAGGCCCGCAGGGCCCCCCGGCACCGCCCGTCCCCCCCGAGCCAGGCCCACACACGCCCTCCGGCACCGCCCGTCCCCCCCGAGCCAGGCCCACACACGCCCTCCGGCACTGCCCGTCCCCCCCAGCCGGGCCCGCAGGCCCCCCCCGGCACCACCCGCCCCCCCCGAGCCAGGCCCACACACGCCCTCCGGCACTGCCCGTCCCCCCCGAGCCAGGCCCGCAGGGCCCCCCGGCACCGCCCGTCCCCCCCAGCCGGGCCCACAGGCCCCCCCGGCACCGCCCGCCCCCCCGAGCCAGGCCCACACACGCCCCCCGGCACCGCCCGTCCCCCCTGAGCCGGGCCCGCAGGCCCCCCCGGCACCGCCCGCCCCCCCCCGAGCCAGGCCCACACACGCCCCCCGGCACTGCCCACCCCCCCCCCAGGCCGGGCCCGCAGGCCCCCCCGGCACCACCCGCCCCCCCCGAGCCAGGCCCACACACGCCCCCCGGCACTGCCTGTCCCCCCTGAGCCGGGCCCGCAGGCCCCCCCGGCACCACCCGTCCCCCCCGAGCCAGGCCCACACACGCCCCCCGGCACTGCCCACCCCCCCCCAGCCGGGCCCGCAGGCCCCCCCGGCACCACCCGCCCCCCCCGAGCCAGGCCCACACACGCCCCCCGGCACTGCCCACCCCCCCCCAGCCGGGCCCGCAGGCCCCCCGGCACCACCCGTCCCCCCCGAGCCAGGCCCGCAGGCCCCCCTGGCACCGCCTGTCCCCCCCAGCCGGGCCCGCAGGCCCCCCCGGCACCGCCCGTCCCCCCCGAGCCAGGCAGTGGCTCGTCCCTGCCATCTGTCCCCCCCAGGGTCCGGGTCCCCTCGCGGGGCGGCTGGCGCTCTCTGACCCTGCCCTGGTGAGGAGGGGTGAGTGGGGCTGGACACACAGACGGGGGGAGAGGTGTGCATGGGGACAGACAGGCGGACGGAGGGGTGTGCGTGGGGATGGATGGATGGAGGGGTGTGTGTATGGACAGACACGTGAGCGGAGAGCTGTGCATGGTGATGGACAGACGGGCGGAGAGGTGTGCATGTGGACAGACAGGCGGACAGAGGGGTGAGCGTGTGGGTTAGGGACAGACAGGTGGATGGAGGAGTGTATGGGGGGACAGACAGACAGAGGGGCGGGTGTGGACGGACAGACAGGTGGACGGAGGGGTGTATAGGGATGGACGGAATGGCGTGGGGACAGGCGGACAGAGGGGTGAGCGTGTGGGTAGGGACAGACAGGCGTACAGAGGGGTGTATGGGGGGACAGACAGGCGGAGGGGTGGGTGTGGACGGACAGTCAGGCGGACGGAGGGGTGTATGGGGACAGACGGACAGACAGGAGCAGGGGTGGGCGTGGGCACAGACATGCAGGTGGAGGGGGCTATTTGTGTGGGGACGGACAGGCGGACGGAGGGGCAGAGGTCTGTGGGCAGGGGGAGCCGAATGCTGCAGGCTGCTGGTGACCCTGCTTAGCCGGCTTGGGGCTCGGGTGGGCTGGGGGGCAGGGAAAGGGGGGCTCGGGGGAGGGCAGAGAGCCTGGGCGTCATTAGTTACCAGCCCCCCGCCCCTCCCCCTACACCCCCCTCATCCCACTGCCCTGCCCCCAGCCCCTCCCACGTCCCCCCACAACCCCCTCCCCTGCCCCCAGCCCCTCCCTCATCCCCCAGCCCCTGCCCCACAACCCCCTCCCCTGCCCCATCCCCTCCCCACTCATCCCACTGCCCTGCCCCCAGCCCCCCGCCCCACCCCCCACAACCCCGTCCCCTCCCCCAGCCCCTTCCTCATCCCCCCGCCCCACCCCCCAAAACCCCGTCCCCTCCCCCAGCCCCCCCCTCATCCCCCGCCCCCAGCACCTCCCCCCCTCATCCCACTGCCCTGCCCCCAGCCCCTCCCTCCCTCCGGGTTCTCCCTCCCCCGCCCCCTCCTTGGCTCCGCCCCCCGCCTCGCTCCCCCCCCAGCCGCCGCCGCCGCCGCCGCCATGGCCGGCGCGGCCTCCCCCTCCCCGCGGCCCCCCCTGCGCCGGCCCCGGGCGGGGGGGTGGGGGGCGGAGGAGCAGGAGCCCCCCCCGCTCCCCGCTTGGCAGCTCTCCCAGCATGCCCCGGGGCAGCCCCACTCCCAGCATGCTGCAGGGCAACACCAAGGGCCAACCTCCCAGCAGGCCATGGGGCAACCCCACTCCCAGCATGCCCTGGGGTACGGGCTGGAGCCGCTCTCCCAGCATGCCACGGGGCACGGCCCGGAGCCGCTCTCCCAGCATGCCACGGGGCACGGCCCGGAGCCGTTCTCCCAGCATGCCGCGGGGCATGGCCCAGAGCCGCTCTCCCAGCATGCCGCGGGGCATGGCCCGGAGCCGCTCTCCCAGCATGCCCTGGGGTACGGGCCGGAGCCGCTCTGCCAGCATGCCACGGGGCACGGCCCGGAGCCGCTCTCCCAGCATGCCACGGGGCACGGCGAGGAGCCGCTCTCCCAGCATGCCGCGGGGCACGGCGAGGAGCCGCTCTCCCAGCAAGCCGCGGGGCACGGCCCGGAGCCGCTCTCCCAGCATGCCGCGGGGCACGGCCCGGAGCCGCTCTCCCAGCATGCCACGGGGCACGGCCCGGAGCCGCTCTCCCAGCATGCCGCGGGGCACGGCGAGGAGCCGCTCTCCCAGCATGCCACGGGGCACGGCCCAGACCCACTCTCCCAGCATGCCGCGGGGCACGGCGAGGAGCCGCTCTCCCAGCATGCCGCGGGGCACGGCGAGGAGCCGCTCTCCCAGCATGCCGCGGGGCACGGCCCGGAGCCGCTCTCCCAGCATGCCGCAGGGCACGGCGAGGAGCCGCTCTCCCAGCATGCCGCGGGGCACGGCGAGGAGCTGCTCTCCCAGCATGCCGCGGGGCACGGCGAGGAGCCGCTCTCCCAGCATGCCCCGGGGCAGCCCCACTCCCAGCATGCTGCAGGGCAACACCAAGGGCCAACCTCCCAGCAGGCCATGGGGCAACCCCACTCCCAGCATGCCACGGGGCACGGGCCGGAGCCGCTCTCCCAGCATGCCGCGGGGCACGGCGAGGAGCCGCTCTCCCAGCATGCCGCGGGGCACGGCGAGGAGCCGCTCTCCCAGCCTGTCGCAGGGGCGCGCCGGGTGCTGTTTGCCGATGCCCTGGGCTTGCCTTTGACCCGCCTGCGGCGCTACCAGCCCTGGCCACCCCCCTCGCCCGAGTCGCCCCCCGAGGTGCTGCCCCCCACCGGCCAGCCACCCCCCGCCCCCTACCTGCTGCCCGCCTTTGTGCTGCCCCCGCCAGGGCAGGGTGAGCCGGAGCGGCTGGCGCGGCTGCACCGGGCCATGGTGGAGCTGGAGGAGGTGCTGGCCCCGGGGCCAGACGAGCCCTGGCTGCTGCGGGGCACCGTGCGGGTGCTGAACGTGGCCTACCGCAAAGCCGTCCACGTGCGAGCCAGCCGGGACCGCTGGTGCACCTACCGCGACCACCCCGCCTGCTACGTGCCGGGGGGCTCACCCGACGGGGGGCTGAGCGACCGCTTCGCCTTCAGCCTGCCCTTCGGCCCCGGCCAGGAGGGGGAGGAGGAGGGGGACGAAGCCCGGCTGGATTTCGTGATCCGGTACCAGACCGACGAGGGCGTCTACTGGGCCAATAACCAGGGGAAGAACTACAGCGTGGTGATGAAGGGCCTGCCCCCGCCCCGGGTGCCCCCCAGCACTGCCGGCCCGGGGCGGCAGCTGAAGAGTTGCATGAGGCCGGAGAGGATGAGGTAAAATCCCACCGTCCTCCCGGGACCACCTGTGAGAACCGCCAAATCCCCCCGATCCGTGTGACTCTGAGCCCCCCAGATCCCCTGATCTGTGACACTGAACCCCCCAATTCCCCCCAATCCCCATGACTCTGAGCCCCCCAAATCCCCCTATCTGTGAATGAGCCCCCAATCCCCCCAATCTGTGACACTAAATCCCCCAATCGCCCGATCTGTGACTCTGAGCGCCCCAATTCCTCCCGATCCCCATGAATCTGAGCCCCTCAATCCCCCCGATCCCCGTGACTCTGAGCCCCCACATCCCCCGTTCTGTGACTCTGAGCCCCCCAATCCCTGTGACACTGAGCCCCTCAATCCCCCCAATCCCCGTGATTCCGAGCCCCCCCAATACCCCAAATCTGTGACTCTGAGCCCCCACAGCCCCCCTGATCCCCATTACTCTGAGCCCCCCAAATCCCCCCAATCCCTGTGACTCTGAGCCCCCAAATCCCCCGATCCCCATGACTCTGAGCCCCCCAATCCCTGTGACATTGAGCCTCTGAATCCCCCTGATCCCCGTGACTCTGAGCCCCCACATCCCCCCAATCCCATGACTCTGAGCCCCCCAAACCCTGATCTGTGACTCTGAATCCCCAATTCCCCCAATCCCCATGACTGAGCCCCCCAAATCCCCGCGATCCCGTGACACTCAGCCCCCCAATTCCTCCCGATCCCCGTGACTCTGAGCCCCTCAATCCCCCCAATCCCCGTGACTCTGAGCCCCCCAAACCCTGGTCTGTGACTCTGAATCCCCAATTCCCCCAATCCCCATGACTGAGCCCCCCAAATCCCTGCTATCCCATGACTCTGAGCCCCCCAATTCCTCCTGATCCCCGTGACTCTGAGCCTCCACACACCCCCGATTCCTGTGACTCTGAGCCCCCCAAATCCCTCTGATCCCCATGACTCTGAGCCCCCAAGGCCCCCAATCTGTGACTCTGAGCCCCCAAATCCCCCCGATCCCTGAGATTCTGAGCCCCTCAATCCCCCCGATCCCCGTGACTCTGAGCCCCCCAAATCCCCCAATCCTCATGACTCTGAGCCCCCCTGAATCCCCCTTATCTGTGACTCTGAGCCCCCCAAATCCCTCTGATCCCCATGATTGAGCCCCCAATACCCCCAATCTGTGACTCTGAGCCCCGAAATCCCCCTGATCTGTAAGTCTGAGCCCCCCAAATCCCTCCGATCCCCATGACTCTGAGCCCCCAAATCCCTCCGATCTGTGACTCTGAGCCCCCAAATCCTCCCGATCCCTGTGACTCTGAGCCCCCCAAAGCCCCCAATCTGTGACTCTGGGCCCCCGAAATCCCCCCCGATCCCCGTGACTCTGAGCCCCTCAATCCCCCGATCTGTGACTGTGAGCCCTCAAATTCCCCCGATCCCTGTGACTCTGAGCCCCCCAAGGCCCCCAATCTGTGACTCTGAGCCCCCGAAATCCCCCTCATCGCCATGACTGAGCCCCCCACATTCCCATGATCTATGACTCTGATCCCCCCAGTACCCCTGATCTCTGACTCTGAGCCCCCCAAATCCCTCCGATCCCCATGACTCTGAGCCCCTGAATCCCTCCGATCTGTGACTCTGAGCCCCCAAATCCTCCTGATCCCTGTGACTCTGAACCCCCCAAAACTCCCAATCTGTGACTCTGAGCCCCCCCAATCCCCATGCCTCTGAGCCCCCCAAATCCCTCCAGTTTATCAGGGGGTGCAGAGCCTATGGAAGAGCAGCCCAGAGACTGCTCTGAATTACAAGGGGCAGGTTATATGGGGAGGGACCCTGCCTTTGCCCCGCCCTCCTTCTGAGATAGTCCCTGCCCCACAGGGCACAGAGTGTCGGGGAGAGACGCTGGAGGTCTCGGGGTGGGTTTAAACTGCGGACAGAGGATCAGCAAGTGAGAGGGGAAAGGGTTCATTTGGGCAGGGTGGGGTAGCATTGGGGGGCTGTGCAAGATCAGCACTTGTGCAAAGTGAGTGTGCATTGCTCCCAGATCAGGTGCAAGCATTAGCACTAGTGCAGAGCAAGTGTGCAAGGCTCCCAAGTCGGAACTCACCCTGCTCCCGTGGTGCCAAGTGTGTGTGCAATGCTCCCAAACCAGAATTCACCCTCTTCCCTTGTGCTATCACTTGGACGAGTGAAAAGTGGATGTGAAACACTCCCACATCACAGTTTGCCCTGCTTCCTCGTGCAAATGTTAGCAGTAGTGCAAAGTGGGTGTTCAATGCTCCCAAATCAGAATTCGCCCTGCTCCTTTGTGCAGTCGTTTGCACACGTGCAAGGTGCATGTGTAATGCTCTCCATCCAGAACTCACACTGCTCCCTTGTGCTATTATTTGCACTACTGAAAAGTGAGTGTGAAGCGCTCGCAAATCACAATGCCCTCCTCTCTCCTGCACAGGATAGCACTAGTGCAAAGCCAGTGTGCAATGCCCCCAAAGCAGGTGCATGTGTTAGCAGTCGTGCAAAGTGACTGTGAAACATTCCCAGGTCAGCATTCACCCCGCTGCACTGTGTGTCTCAGTACTAGTGCAAGGCAAGTGTGCAAGGCTCCCCAACCAGAATTCACCATGGGGTCTCGATGAAGGGCTTTCACGCCTGCCTTGCACTGGTGTACGTTCTGAGGCGAGCGAGCCCATGCGGGCTGTCGGTGCAGATCTGCCGGTGGTTCTAGGAGGGGACAGGCCGGCCGGGGGATTGAACTCCAACGCCCGAGGCAGAGCGAGGAGAAAGGCAGTTCAGGTTAAAGCCCCCGCCCCTCGTGGTCTGAAATTTCACCATCGCGTTTCCAGCTGCCAGCGGGCGAGTTCTGCGTAGTGAAAAACAAGCTGCAGGGGAAATGGGGCAGCGCCGTCATCTATTATTTCTAAAGAAACCGAGACCGAGGGCTGCGGAGAGAAGGTGAAATCACTTCGCCGGGGTGTTTTCTCTGAAACTCGGGCAGCAAAAGTGGTTTCCAAAAGGGGCAGGAAACAGAGTTAATAACGAGCCGAGCAGGGAGTGAAAAGTCTTTTGCGGTCGGCTGAGTTTGTCAGAGATCTCATTTAAAGTGGGTAGATAGGTGGATAAAAGGGCCCAATATGGGCATTTCTGCACCAGAATCTCAGGCGGGGTCTGGGCAGCGTCCGGCGCGACGGGGCCCTGGTCTCGGGTCGGGGTCTGGGCAGCACCCGGTGCAATGGGGCCCCGGTCTTGGTCGGGGTTTGGGCAGCACCTGGCGCGACGGGGCCCTGATCTTGTCGGGGTCTGGTCAGCTCCCGGCGCAATGGGGCCCTGGTCTGGGTCTGGCCAACTCCCAGAACGACGGGGCCCTGGTCTCGGTCGGGGTCTGGTGGCTCCCGGCGCGACGGGGCCCTGGTCTCGGTCGGGGTCTGGTGGCTCCCGGCGCGACGGGGCCCTGGTCTCGTCGGGGTCTGGTGGCTCCCGGCGCGACGGGGCCCTGGTCTCGTCGGGGTCTGGTGGCTCCCGGCGCGACGGGGCCCTGGTCTCGTCGGGGTCTGGTGGCTCCCGGCGCGACGGGGCCCTGGTCTCGGTCGGGGTCTGGTGGCTCCCAGCGCGACGGGGCCCTGGTCTCGTCGGGGTCTGGTGGCTCCCGGCGCGACGGGGCCCTGGTCTCGGTCGGGGTCTGGTGGCTCCCGGCGCGACGGGGCCCTGGTCTCGGTCGGGGTCTGGTGGCTCCCGGCGCGACGGGGCCCTGGTCTCGTCGGGGTCTGGTGGCTCCCGGCGCGACGGGGCCCTGGTCTCGTCGGGGTCTGGTGGCTCCCGGCGCGACGGGGCCCTGGTCTCGTCGGGGTCTGGTGGCTCCCGGCGCGACGGGGCCCTGGTCTCGGTCGGGGTCTGGTGGCTCCCGGCGCGACGGGGCCCTGGTCTCGGTCGGGGTCTGGTGGCTCCCGGCGCGACGGGGCCCTGGTCTCGGTCGGGGTCTGGTGGCTCCCGCCGCGACGGGGCCCTGGTCTCGGTCGGGGTCTGGTGGCTCCCGCCGCGACGGGGCCCTGGTCTCGGTCGGGGTCTGGTGGCTCCCGCCGCGACGGGGCCCTGGTCTCGGTCGGGGTCTGGTGGCTCCCGGCGCGACGGGGCCCTGGTCTCGGTCGGGGTCTGGTGGCTCCTGGCGCGACGGGACCCTGGTCTCGGTGGCTCCTGGCACGACGGGGCCCTGGTCTCGGTCGGGGTCTGGTGGCTCCCGGCGCGACGGGGCCCTGGTCTCGTCGGGGTCTGGTGGCTCCCGGCGCGACGGGGCCCTGGTCTCGGTCGGGGTCTGGTGGCTTCCGGCGCGACGGGGCCCTGGTCTCGGTCGGGGTCTGGTGGCTCCCGGCGCGACGGGGCCCTGGTCTCGGTCGGGGTCTGGTGGCTCCTGCCGCGACGGGGCCCTGGTCTCGGTCGGGGTCTGGTGGCTCCCGGCGCGACGGGGCCCTGGTCTCGGTCGGGGTCTGGTGGCTCCCGGCGCGACGGGGCCCTGGTCTCGGTCGGGGTCTGGTGGCTCCCGGCGCGACGGGGCCCTGGTCTCGGTCGGGGTCTGGTGGCTCCCGCCACGACGGGGCCCTGGTCTCGGTCGGGGTCTGGTGGCTCCCGGCGCGACGGGGCCCTGGTCTCGGTCGGGGTCTGGTGGCTCCCGGCGCGACGGGGCCCTGGTCTCGGTCGGGGTCTGGTGGCTCCTGCCGCGACGGGGCCCTGGTCTCGTCGGGGTCTGGTGGCTCCCGGCGCGACGGGGCCCTGGTCTCGGTCGGGGTCTGGTGGCTCCCGGCGCGACGGGGCCCTGGTCTCGGTCGGGGTCTGGTGGCTCCCGGCGCGACGGGGCCCTGGTCTCGTCGGGGTCTGGGTATAAATACATCTCATGTATTTTATTGGCTTCTCCTTCACCCCGGGGTCCAGCTCCCGGCTCGTTATCCTAATGAGTGCCAGGTGTCAGGGCGTCGCCGTGGTAGGCTGCATCCACGCAAACAACGCGGAGGCCGGTGGCACCTTAAAGACGAACCGATTTATTTGGGCTGAAGCTTGCGTGGGTGAAACCCCCTTCTCCAGACGCCTGGCGTGGAAATTACACGCTGCTGACACAGGACGAGACGGGAGTTACCTCACCGTAACCCTAACGAATGCTAATTACAAGGCGGTGAGACGGGAAGGGCGGGTGGGTGGCTGGGACCGAGTGAGCTCTAGGTTCTCACGGGGACGAAGACCACGCCAAAGGCCTTGCTCTGCCTCAGTTTCCCCATCTCTAGGGCAGGGGGCGGGGCAATGAAGATGCTGAGCGGCGGGAGGTACGAGGCAGGAGTTCGTATGCTCGGAGTGGGGGCAGGTTAACCCTCGCCATGTCTCCGGCGTGGGTGTGGGGCAGCCGGGTGTCCAGTGATGAGAGCGGGGGGCTGGGAGCCAGGACTCCTGGGTTCCTTCTGTGTCTGGGTTTGTGACCGAAATGTTTCTCCTCCGCTAAGACGTGAGCATCAAAGGAAGTTTCTGTTTCCACGGGCCCCACCCCCTGCGACTGACTGTCTACAGCCCCGCACAGGCAGACACACAGGCGGCCACAGGCGGCCCGTTCAGCTTCCCCCCCCCCCCGCCTGCCCTCCTTGCTCCCACCCTCTGGGGCGGAGTCTGGCAGAGTCGCCCTCGGGGACCCCTCTGCATTCAGGGGTGACTCCGGATTGACCCCGGGGGGCTGCAATCAGAATCCAGCTCTGCCCCCAGTACAGCCAGGGGTGACTCCGGATTGACCCCGGGGGGCTGCGATCGGAATCCAGCTCTGCCCCGAGTACAGCCAGGGGTGACTCCGGATTGACCCCGGGGGGCTGAGATCAGAATCCAGCTCTGCCCCCTCTGCAATCAGGGGTGACTCCGGATTGACCCCGGGGGGCTGAGATCAGAATCCAGCTCTGCCCCCTCTGCAATCAGGGGTGACTCTGGATTGATCCCGGGGGGCTGCGATCAGAATCCAGCTCTGCCCCCAGTACAGCCGGGGGTGACTCCAGATTGACCCCGGGGGGCTGAGATCAGAATCCAGCTCTGCCCCCTCTGCAATCAGGGGTGACTCCGGATTGATCCCGGGGGGCTGCGATCAGAATCCAGCTCTGCCCCCAGTACAGCCGGGGGTGACTCCGGATTGACCCCGGGGGGCTGAGATCAGAATCCAGCTCTGCCCCCAGTACAGCCGGGGGTGACTCCGGATTGACTCCGGGGGGCTGCGATCGGAATCCAGCTCTGCCCCCAGTACAGCCAGGGGTGACTCCGGATTGACCCCGGGGGGGCTGAGATCAGAATCCAGCTCTGCCCCCTCTGCAATCAGGGGTGACTCCGGATTGACCCCGGGGGGCTGAGATCAGAATCCAGCTCTGCCCCTCTGCAATCAGGGGTGACTCCGGATTGATCCCGGGGGGCTGAGATCAGAATCCAGCTCTGCCCCCAGTACAGCCGGGGGTGACTCCGGATTGACCCCGGGGGGCTGAGATCAGAATCCAGCTCTGCCCCCAGTACAGCCAGGGGTGACTCCGGATTGACCCCGGGGGGCTGAGATCGGAATCCAGCTCTGCCCCCAGTACAGCCGGGGGTGACTCCGGATTGACCCCGGGGGGCTGAGATCAGAATCCAGCTCTGCCCCCAGTACAGCCGGGGGTGACTCCGGATTGACCCCGGGGGGCTGAGATCAGAATCCAGCTCTGCCCCCAGTACAGCCGGGGGTGACTCCGGTTTGACCCGCGGGGGCTGAGATCAGAATCCAGCTCTGCCCCCTCTGCAATCAGGGGTGACTCTGGATTGGCCAGACCCAGTGCCGGGCCGGATTCTCTCTGAACTCCGCGGCTTGGCATTGTTGCTGTCCCGCCCCCTGGCAGCCCCAGATCTCAGGGCCTGGGCTCCCAGACGCTGACTCGCAGGAAAGGGGAAAACCCAGGAATGCACCCAAAATAGCTGCGGGGTTTTACTCGTGTGGAGGTGCCGAGCCGGATCAGGGTCCCGTCGCGCCGGGTGCTGCACAGACCCCCTGACCCCAGACACACAGAGAGAGACCATCCCTAAACAAACAAAGGGAAACTGATAGGTTTCAGAGGAGCAGCCGTGTTAGTCTGTATTCGCAAAAAGAAAAGGAGGACTTGTGGCACCTTAGAGACTAACCAATTTATTTGAGGATGAGCTTTCGTGAGCTACAGCTCACTTCATCAGATGCATACCGTGGAAACTGCAGCAGACTTTATATATACACAGAGAATATGAAACAATACCTCCTCCCACCCCACTGTCCTGCTGGTAATAGCTTATCTAAAGTGAGCATCAGGTTGGGCCATTTCCAGCACAAATCCAGGTTTTCTCACCCTCCACCCCCCCACACAAATTCACTCTCCTGCTGGTGATAGCCCATCCAAAGTGACAACTCTTTACACAATGTGCATGATAATCAAGTTGGGCCATTTCCTGCACAAATCCAGGTTCTCTCACCCCCCTCCCAAAAACCACACACACAAACTCACTCTCCTGCTGGTAATAGCTCATCCAAAGTGACCATTCTCCCTACAATGTGCATGATAATCAAGGTGGGCCATTTCCAGCACAGATCCAGGTTTTCTCACATCCCCCCCACCCCCATACACACACAAACTCACTCTCCTGCTGGTAATAGCTCATCCAAACTGACCACTCTCCAAGTTTAAATCCAAGTTAAACCAGAACATCTGGGGGGGGGTAGGAAAAAACAAGAGGAAATAGGCTACCTTGCATAATGACTTAGCCACTCCCAGTCTCTATTTAAGCCTAAATTAATAGTATCCAATTTGCAAATGAATTCCAATTCAGCAGTTTCTCCCTGGAGTCTGGATTTGAAGTTTTTTTGTTTTAAGATAGCGACCTTCATGTCTGTGATTGCGTGACCAGAGAGATTGAAGTGTTCTCCGACTGGTTTATGAATGTTATAATTCTTGACATCTGATTTGTGTCCATTTATTCTTTTACGTAGAGACTGTCCAGTTTGACCAATGTACATGGCAGAGGGGCATTGCTGGCACATGATGGCATAAATCACATTGGTGGATGTGCAGGTGAATGAGCCTCTGATAGTGTGGCTGATGTTATTAGGCCCTGTGATGGTGTCCCCTGAATAGATATGTGGGCACAATTGGCAACGGGCTTTGTTGCAAGGATAAGTTCCTGGGTTAGTGGTTCTGTTGTGTGGTATGTGGTTGTTGGTGAGTATTTGCTTCAGGTTGCGGGGCTGTCTGTAGGCAAGGACTGGCCTGTCTCCCAAGATTTGTGAGAGTGTTGGGTCATCCTTCAGGATAGGTTGTAGATCCTTAATAACGCGTTGGAGGGGTTTTAGTTGGGGGCTGAAGGTGACGGCTAGTGGCGTTCTGTTATTTTCTTTGTTAGGCCTGTCCTGTAGTAGGTAACTTCTGGGAACTCTTCTGGCTCTATCAATCTGTTTCTTCACTTCCGCAGGTGGGTATTGTAGTTGTAAGAAAGCTTGACAGAGATCTTGTAGGTGTTTGTCTCTGTCTGAGGGGTTGGAGCAAATGCGGTTGTATCACAGAGCTTGGCTGTAGACGATGGATCGTGTGGTGTGGTCAGGGTGAAAGCTGGAGGCATGCAGGTAGGAATAGCGGTCAGTAGGTTTCCGGTATAGGGTGGTGTTTATGTGACCATTGTCTATTAGCACTGTAGTGTCCAGGAAGTGGGTGTCTTGTGTGGACTGGACCAGGCTGAGGTTGGTGGTGGGATGGAAGTTGTTGAAATCATGGTGGAATTCCTCAAGGGCTTCTTTTCCATGGGTCCAGATGATGAAGATGTCATCAATATAGCGCAAGTAGAGTAGGGCTTTAGGGGACGAGAGCTGAGGAAGCGTTGTTCTAAATCAGCCATAAAAATGTTGGCATCCTGTGGGGCCATGCGGGTACCCATAGCAGTGCCGCTGATCTGAAGGTATACATTGTCCCCAAATGTAAAATAGTTATGGGTTATATATGCCATCATGTGCCAGCAATGCCCCTCTGCCATGTACATTGGTCAAACTGGACAGTCTCTACGTAAAAGAATAAATGGACACAAATCAGATGTCAAGAATTATAACATTCATAAACCAGTCGGAGAACACTTCAATCTCTCTGGTCACGCAATCACAGACATGAAGGTCGCTATCTTAAAACAAAAAAACTTCAAATCCAGACTCCAGCGAGAAACTGCTGAATTGGAATTCATTTGCAAATTGGATACTATTAATTTAGGCTTAAATAGAGACTGGGAGTGGCTAAGTCATTATGCAAGGTAGCCTATTTCCTCTTGTTTTTTCCTACCCCCCCCCCAGATGTTCTGGTTTAACTTGGATTTAAACTTGGAGAGTGGTCAGTTTGGATGAGCTATTACCAGCAGGAGAGTGAGTCTGTGTGTGTATGGGGGTGGGTTTTTGGAGGGGGGTGAGGGAGTGAGAGAACCTGGATTTGTGCAGGAAATGGCCTAACTTGATTATCATGCACATTGTGTAAAGAGTTGTCACTTTGGATGGGCTATCACCAGCAGGAGAGTGAATTTGTGTGGGGGGTGGAGGGTGAGAAAACCTGGATTTGTGCTGGAAATGGCCCAACCTGATGATCACTTTAGATAAGCTATTACCAGCAGGACAGTGGGGTGGGAGGAGGTATTGTTTCATATTCTCTGTGTATATATAAAGTCTGCTGCAGTTTCCACAGTATGCATCCGATGAAGTGAGCTGTAGCTCACGAAAGCTTATGCTCAAATAAATTGGTTAGTCTCTAAGGTGCCACAAGTCCTCCTTTTCTTAAAGGGAAACTGAGGCACCCAGCGATTAGAGCTCAGCTGGGCACGTGTGGTCGAGCTGGAATGGAACCTGGGAACCCTGGCTAATACCTTGCCCACTCAGGCTGGCGCCCGGACGCCTGGGTTCTCTCCCTGGCTCTGGTAGGGGAGTGGGGAGGGGGCTGGGAACCAGGAAGGTGCCAGCCCCCCACCCGGCGCCAGGCAGTGACTGGATCCTTCTCCCCGCACAGGCCGTGCGAGGAAGAGCCAAGCGATGAAGATACACCAAACCCTGTCGACGCGGAAGGTATGTGGTGCGTGCTTCCTCCCAGCAGTGCCCCATCCGGGGTCTCCCCCAGCGCCGCGAGCTTCCTCCCAGCAGTGCCCCCAGCCGGCGTCACCCCCAGTGCTGCGAGCTTCCCCCCAGCAGTGCCCCCAACCAGGGTCACCCCAGCGCTGCGAGCTTCCCCCCTAGCAGTGCCCCCAATCGGGGTCACCCCTAGCGCTGCGAGCTTCCCCCCAGCAGTACCCCCAGCTGGCGTCACCCCCAGCGCTGCGAGCTTCCCCCCAGCTCACCCCCAGCATTGTGAGCTTCCCCCCAGCAGTGCCCCCAGCCGGCGTCACCCCCAGTGCTGCGAGCTTCCCTCCAGCAGTGCCGGGCTGGTTGAGGAGAGCACTAGGGTGGGTGACCCCGTCTCTCTCTGTCTCCAGAAGGGAGCCCTGAAAGGGAGACGCGAAGAGAATCGCCCTCAGCTCCCGCACTGCAGCCCACGGGACAGGTACGAACTGCCGGCAACAGCGTTGGTGTGGGGAGAGAGGCCCCTGCCCAGCCCCCTGCTGAGCCCCCCTCCCCACGGCACCCCAGTGCCTGGCCCTGCCTGCCAGGGGAGAGCGTCCCCGCCCAGCCCCTCACCTGCCCCCCAGCGCCCGGCCCTGCCTGCCAGACTGGGGCTGCACAGACCCACAGCAAGGGTCAGCCCCTACCCCAGAGATCTCCCAGTCTCACTGACAAAGGCCGGCTCAGGCCCTGCGTCTCACAGGTGGGGAAACCGAGGCACGGCTGTGCCAAAATCGCGCCCCCCCCCCCGGCACTTGTGGGGGATCCTGTCTCTCCAGCCCCCATCCTTCCCGTGCCCTGCTGCAGGTCCCGGCGCTGCCGGTCGCCTCCACGTCCCTGGAGACGGAGCCACCCGCGAGGGAGCCCCCGCAGCCACCCGTGGCCGGCACTCTGGGGCCGGGGGCCTCGTTCTTGGAGGCTGGCCTGGCAGAGCAGGCTGGGCTCTGGCGGGCGGAGGAGGAGGCCGTGGACTCGGAGCTGGAGCAGCTATATCTCTGCCATCTCAGCCGGCTGCGGGCAGAGGAGCTGGGGGGCGCCGGGGGGCGGCCGGGGGGCATGGAAGCGGCTGGCTCCCCCCTGGCCTGGCTGCCTGCCCTGCACCTGAGCGTGCTGAGCGACCGGGACCTGGTGGTCGGCTGCGCCGGGCCGGAGCGGGCGCTGAACAGCTCCCTGGCCCAGGAGATCACCCGGCGTTACGCCAGCCCGGCGGGCGAGGGCCTGGAGAGGGGCACGGCCGCCCGGCTCACCCTGCCCGCCAGCCCGGGGCGAGACAGCCCCCCAGCGCTGCTGGAGGGTGGGAGCCAGGGAGCCGGCCCGGGCGGGGCCTTGCGGCTGCTAGCACCAGCCGCCATGGTGGTGCCGGCATGGACAGCGGCCCCGGTGGGGCGAGGCCGGGGGGGCTGTGCAGGGCCACGGAGCCTGTGGTCGGGGGAGCCCAGGGAGGGGGCGCCCAGCTGCCCCCCGCGGCTGGGGCAGGCCCTGACCCGTTCCCTCCTCGTCCTGGGACTCGTGGTCGTCCTGCCCGTGGTCCTCGGTGGCTGCCTGCCGGCCGCGGTCATCACCCTGTATGTGGTTCTCACGTGGCGCCAGGCGAGCTAGGACCCAGGCGTCCTGGCTCCCAGCCCCCCCGCTCTAGCCCCTTCGCCCCCAGAGCCGGGGAGAGAACCCAGGCGTCCTGGCTCCCAGCCCCCCCGCTCTAGCCCCTTCGCCCCCAGAGCCAGGGAGAGAACCCAGGCGTCCTGGCTCCCAGCTCCTCTGCCCTACCCCACACTCGTTGTGTCCCACACTGGCACTGGGGGCCACATGTCTCTGAAGACCTTACATCGGCTCATTGTCCCGCTTTGCTTCTCCAGCGCACGACCCCCCCATGGCGCCATATTTATTTTGTACTGGGGGGCGTGGGGGGGTTCAGTGGGTCCCCCCCGTGTGGTGCAAAGTGGGTCATTTGCAGCATGACGCTTCCGCTGAGTGCGACCGAGAGTTTCGGTCCAGCCGCCGGGGGGGCTGGCGATCGTCCGGCTGATTCACCGCGCTTGCGTCAGCCCCCAGTGGTGAGGTCCCACGGCACGCCGGAGCCGCCCACCCACCCGCTCCACCGCCGCGTGGCCCTCTTCTGCAAGTCGAAGGAGCTGCTGCTGTGGGAGCGGGGGGGGGGGCATGCCTCAGTTTCCCCACATGGGAGCTCTGCCCATGTTTTGGAAGCCGTGGGACACACTCGGAGTGATGGAGGATGGCCTGAGTCGGAGCTGACGCTGGGTGGGGGTGAGAGCGGAATCGGACCCGGATCCTGCTGCAGTTGGGAGTGACTCCAGATTGACTCCAGATTAAGTGGGATCAGAATCCTGCCTTGACCCCATTGTAGTCAGGGGTGACTCCAGATTGACTCTGAATTAACTGAGATGGGAAGTCAGAAAACCTGCCTTGGAGCGAGAGAGGCAAGACTCTGGATCCGCATCGAGACGGCTCGGGGGGCCGTGAGCCCCGGGGGGGGGCAGATATCTGATAACGGGCTCGTCAGGCCGCTGGCACCGGCTCCTGGCTGGGAGTCAGGCGCCGATTGTGGCCCGGGAAGGGGTTCGCCGTGGGGACGGTGGGCCCGGGGCTGGGCCGGTGGCTCCCCGACCAGGCGGGTGCGGGAGCCGGACGCGCGGGGTCTCGAAGGGGGCGAAACGCCGGCGTCCGCGCAGCCGACAGAAACGCGAAATAAACACGGTCCCGGCCACAGCCCTGGTGTCGGTTTCTGGGGGGCTCATGGCGCCAGCAGGGGGAGGATGGGGGTCCGGCCGTGGGGTGGAAGGTGACAGGCCTGGAGGCCAATTCCAGATGGGAGCCGGCGCCCCCCAGAGGGGACAGGCCCCTGCCCCATTCCCGCCCCCCTGAGCCAGCCTGGGATTGGGCGGTTTACACGGTGCCGCAGCCCCCAGGACCCCCCCCCCGCACCAGATCTGGTCAGTTGCTTTGCAGTTTCAGGTTTCAGAGTAGCAGCCGTGTTAGTCTGTATTCGCGAAAAGAAAAGGAGGACTTATGGCACCTTAGAGACGAACCAATTTATTTGAGCATGAGCTTTCGTGAGCTACAGCTCACTTCATCGGATACCAGTTTCAGTGTCCCTTCATGTCTGTGGGGCAGCTGGGTAGAGAACCCAGGAGTCCTGCCCCCCCAACCTATGGAGAGAACCCAGGAGTCCTGCCCCCCCAACCTATGGAGAGAACCCAGGCGTCCTGGCTCCCAGCCCACCCCCCACTGCTCTAACTACTAGACCCCCCTCCCGGAGCCAGGGAGAGAACCCAGGCGTCCTGGCTCCCAGCCCCTCCCTCCCCCTTGGCTTCCCCTGGTCCTGATGGTGCGTTGCTGCCCGAGTCCCCCTCCCCCGCTCCGCCATTGTCCCCCGGCCCCTCCTCGGCCCGGCTCCGCCCCCCACGTCCCTCTGCCCCCCAGACCCCCCCCGCCGCACCTTCCGGTGGATGCTGAAGAAGATGGTCGGATCCCGGCCGCCTCCCGGCTCCTTTGTGGGGACCGGAGCCTGAGCCGCCGCCCGATGCCTCCGGGCTCATCTCGGGGGGAGAGTCCGGACCCCCTCCTTCCCGGCCGGGATCCGGCGTGACTCCGGAGCCGCCGCACCTTGCATTAACCCCCCGCATTCGGGTCGAACCGGGGTCCTGGGGATGGAGCGAGCCGGCGTCGGGGCGCCGCGCTGGCCAGGAGGGCGCCCCGGGACCGGCCCCGACCTGGATTTAACCCCCTGGATCTAATCGGGGGGGGGGCGAATCCGGATTCCCACGGAGGAGCGAGCCGATCCGGGTTGCCATTGGATCGATCTGCTGGAGGAGGTGTCTGTGTTGAAGAGGCCAGATCGGAGTCACACCGGATTGATCGGGGAGGGGATCCCCGGAGGAGGGACCCGGCCCCTTGGTTTCACCGAGGCCCCGATCCGGGTAGCTTGGGGGTCCCCGGGACGCCGCCGCGGGGAGCCTTCGGCGCCGGGCTCTGGAGGCGGCGGAAGCGGGGGGGCAGCGCCCCCGGACCCCCAAGGCAGCCCCCCGAGCCCCCTCCGGCCGGCATGGGGGGAGGCCCGGCGAAGGGACGCCCTGCTCCCCGCAGGGCCTGAAGGCGCCGGGGGCAGGGGACTCGCCCCCCACCGAGCGGGGAAGGATTTGGGGGTCTCGCCTCACGCCGGGGAGCCAGCGGAACAGAGGTGAGCTGGGGCCGGTCCTGGGGGGACGGGCTGGGTCCCTGTCTCGGCCCCCCTCCTTCCCCAGCCCTCCACCGGTGTACACCCCTCCGGCCCCCCGTATACATTCCTCCATCCCCAGCGCCCCACCTGTATACATCCCTCCAGCCCCCCCTATGCACCCCCCATCCCCAACCCCCACTGGTGTACACCCCTTCGCCCCCCCCCGTATATACCTCCCGTCCCCAGCCCCCCACCGGTATACACCCCCGTCCCCAGCCCCCCACCGGTGTACACCCCTCCGGCCCCCCATATACATCCCCCCGTCTCCAGCCCCCCACCGGTATACACCCCTCCGGTCCCCCCCCGTATACACCCCCCGTCCCCAGCGCCCGACCGGTATACACCCCTCTAGCCCCCCCCATATACATCCCCCGTCCCCAGCCCCCGACCGGTATACACCCCTCTAGCCCCCCCCATATACACCCCCCGTCCCAAGCCCCCAACCGGTATACACCCCTCTAGCCCCCCCCATATACACCCCCCGTCCCAAGCCCCCAACCGGTATACACCCCTCTAGCCCCCCCCATATACACCCCCCGTCCCCAGCCCCCCACCGGTATACACCCCTCTAGCCCCCCCGTATACACCCCCTATCCCCAGCCCCCCACCGGTATACACCCCTCTAGCCCCCCCCATATACATCCCCCGTCCCCAGCCCCCTACCGGTATACACCCCTCTAGCCCCCCCCATATACACCCCCCGTCCCAAGCCCCCAACCGGTATACACCCCTCTAGCCCCCCCCATATACATCCCCCGTCCCAAGCCCCCAACCGGTATACACCCCTCTAGCCCCCCCGTATACACCCCCTGTCCCCAGCCCCCCACCGGTATACACCCCTCTAGCCCCCCCCATATACATCCCCCATCCCCAGCCCCCGACTGGTATATACCCCTCCAGCCCCCCCCATATACACCCCCCGTCCCAAGCCCCCAACCGGTATACACCCCTCTAGCCCCCCCCATATACACCCCCGTCCCAAGCCCCCAACCGGTATACACCCCTCTAGCCCCCCTGTATACACCCCCCGTCCCCAGCCCCCCACTGGTATACACCCCTCCGGCCCCCCCATATGCACCCCCCATCCCCAGCCCCCCACTGGTGTATACCCCTCTGCCCCCCCCATACATTCCTCCATCCCCAGTGCCCCACCTGTATACATCTCTCCAGCCCCCCCTTATGGACCCTCCATCCCCAGCCCCCCACCGGTACACACCCCTCCGGCCCCCCCATATACACCCCCTCATCCCCAGCCCCCCACCAGTATACACCACCCCAGCCCCCCCATATACACCCCCTCATCCCCAGCCCCCCACCAGTATACACCACCCCAGCCCCCCCATATACACCCCCCCGTCCCCAGCCCCCCACCGGTATACACCCCCCCGGCCTCCTCGTATACATCCCTTCATCCGCCCCCCCCATGCACCCCCGTCCCCAGCCCCCCACTGCTATGCCCCCCTCCACCCCCCCATATACATCCCCCCACCTGTATACACCCCTCTAGCCCCCCGTATACACCCCTGTCCCCACCCCCCCACCGGTATACACCCCTCTGGCCCGCCCATATACACCCCCAACCCCAGCCCCCCACTGGTATACACCCCTCCGGCCCGCCACTCATCCCATCATCTCTCCACCCCATATACAACCCCTCCATCTGCCCCTCCCCAGCCCTCCGTACACCCCTCTGCCCACCCCGCCTCCCCCCAAGCCGTCCACCCCGTCCCTTTTTCCTCCCATGCACCCCCCATCTCCCCCCACACACCTTACTGTACCCCAGACACCCCAAAGCTGCTCCAGCCTCGAACAGTCGTTTATCCACCCACCCCTCTCAAAACGGCCCCCTGCACCCCCCCTCGGCCCCCTGCACCCCCCTCTGGCCTCCGCCCACTGGAGGGGCCTGTGGGGCTGGAGAGATGAAGGGTGTGTGTCCGTCCAGCCCCTGTGCACCCCTTTAAGTAGTCACCCCTCCCCCTCTGCAAGTACCCCTCTATTGTCCCATCCCCCTCACTCCACCCACCCCTCCCCCACCACCCCCTCCAGCCCCCCCACCATCCCTACACCCCCCAGCCCCCCCGCCACCCTCTCCATCTGCTGGTCCCTCCAGCCCCCCCATCATCCCTGCACCCCCCAGCCCCCCCGCCACCCTCTCCATCTGCCGGTCCCTCCAGCCCCCCATCATCCCTGCACCCCTCCCCACCCACCAGCCCCCACCCCGCCTCCAGCCGCCCCCCTTTCTCTGGCTGACACAGGTGCAGAGACCCCACAACACGGCCTAGGAGTGGCTGGGGGGGCTGTCATTCAGGGCCTGGGGGGGTGTGTGTGAGTGTGTGTTTGTATTCTCTGGGTGTGTATTTGTGTATAGATATATTGTATATGTGTAATGTGTGTGTATATCACCTGTGTGTGACTCCAATGTCTGTACTGTGAGTGTGCAGTGTGTGTGTGGGGGGTGTGGGGGCCGTGTGTGGATTGCGTGTGGGTGTGGGGACCGTGTGTGGATTGCGTGTGGGTGTGGGCACCGTGTGTGGATTGCGTGTGGGTGTGGGCACCGTGTGTTTGTGGGGTGTGTAGCCTGGCTGGATTGCGTGTGTGTGTGGGGGGTGTGGGGACCGTGTGTGGATTGCGTGTGGGTGTGGGGACCGTGTGTGGATTGCGTGTGGGTGTGGGGACCGTGTGTTTGTGGGGTGTGTAGCCTGGCTGGATTGCGTGTGTGTGTAGGGGGTGTGGGGACCGTGCGTGGATTGCGTGTGGGGGCCGTGTGTGGATTGCGTGTGGGTGTGGGGGCCGTGTGTGGATTGCGTGTGGGTGTGGGGGCCGTATGTTTGTGGGGTGTGTAGCCTGGCTGGATTGCGTGTGGGTGTAGGGGGTGTGGGGACCGTGTGTGGATTGCGTGTGGGTGTGGGCACCGTGTGTTTGTGGGGTGTGTAGCCTGGCTGGATTGCGTGTGGGTGTGGGGGCCGTGTGTGGATTGCGTGTGGGTGTGGGGACCGTGTGTGGATTGCGTGTGGGTGTGGGGACCGTGTGTGGATTGCGTGTGGGTGTGGGCACCGTGTGTGGATTGCGTGTGGGTGTGGGGGCCGTGTGTTTATGGGGTGTGTAGCCTGGCTGGATTGCGTGTGGGTGTGGGCATCTCTCTCCCCTTGGCGTGTGGCCAGGCTCTGGGGGGGCCTTGTGCCAATTTACCCCCCCATTACAAGCCCCCAGCCTGCCAGACTCGCCCCCAGCTGGGACATGACTGCAGAGCGGGGGGGGGGGATTTCGGCCAGGCCCCCACCCAGAGGCCCTGAGTTGATGGTGGGAGGGGGGGGGCCTCAGGACAACTCCACTGGCTTCACTCTCTTCCCCCGGGGCAATCAGGAGTGACTCCAGTTTAAGAGCAGAATTGGGTCCCGGCTCAGTCCCACAGCCCACCTGCCTCCCTGGCGGCTGGAGGGGGGAGTGAGTGTGACAGAGCCCGGATGTGTCCCTGTGTCCCTGCTGGAGGGTGCAGCCCCGTGCTCTGTGTGTGTGTCCGTGAGTGCACGTGCGCGTGCGAAGGACCCTTTCCAGCTGCCTGGGGTGAGCAAACGCAGCCGGAAAGCTTCAGCCCCCCGATGCGCGGGGCAGCCGAGTGTGAGCGGGAGCGAGGGTGAGCGGACGTCAAGGCGCGAGGGCGTGAAGGGGGAGGGGGCCCGGCGGGGTGGGGGGCACGTGTGTGAGGCTGAGTCTGCCGGGGGGGGAGCGTGTCAGCGCGAGCGTGACTCGGAGCGTGGGCACGTGCGTGTGTCTGTGCCCGGGCGGCTGTGAGGACGAGCGTGTGTCACTGCGAGTGTGCGCGCGTGGTGAGAGTGGGCACGGGCTGCGGGTCAGTGCGGAGCGTGTCAGCGTCGGGGGGGCCGGGAGGACGAGCGTGCGGGAGCGTCTCAGCGTCGGGGGGGCCGGGAGGACGAGCGTGCGGGAGCGTGTCAGCGTCGGGGGGCCGGTAGGAGGAGCGTGCGGGAGCGTGTCAGCGTCGGGGGGGGCCGGGAGGATGAGCGTGCGGGAGCGTGTCAGCGTCGGGGGGGCCGGGAGGACGAGCGTGCGGGAGCGTGTCAGCGTCGGGGGGGCCGAGAGGGCGAGCGTGCGGGAGCGTGTCAGCGTCAGGGGGCCGGGAGGACGAGCGTGCGGGAGCGTGTCAGCGTCGGGGGGGCCGGGAGGACGAGCGTGCGGGAGCGTGTCAGCGTCGGGGGGGCCGGGAGGACGAGCGTGCGGGAGCGTGTCAGCGTCAGGGGGCCGGGAGGACGAGCGTGCGGGAGCGTGTCAGCGTCGGGGAGGCCGGGAGGACGAGCGTGCGGGAGCGTGTCAGCGTCTGGGGGGCCGGGAGGACGAGCGTGCGGGAGCGTGTCAGCGTCAGGGGGCCGGGAGGACGAGCGTGCGGGAGCGTGTCAGCGTCCGGGAGGCCGGGAGGCCGAGCGTGCGGGAGCGTGTCAGCGTCTGGGGGGCCGGGAGGACGAGTGTGCGGGAGCGTGTCAGCGTCGGGGAGGCCGGGAGGACGAGCGTGCGGGAGCGTGTCAGCGTCAGGGGGCCGGGAGGACGAGCGTGAGGGAGCGTGTCAGCGTCCGGGGGCCGGGAGGACGAGCGTGCGGGAGCGTGTGAGCGTCAGGGGGCCGGGAGGACGAGCGTGCGGGAGCGTGTGAGCGTCAGGGGGCCGGGAGGACGAGCGTGCGGGAGCGTGTCAGCGTCGGGGGGGCCGGGAGGACGAGCGTGCGGGAGCGTGTCAGCGTCAGGGGGCCGGGAGGACGAGCGTGCGGGAGCGTGTCAGCGTCGGGGGGGGCCGGGAGGACGAGCGTGCGGGAGCGTGTGAGCGTCAGGGGGCCGGGAGGACGAGCGTGCGGGAGCGTGTCAGCGTCAGGGGGCCGGGAGGACGAGCGTGCGGGAGCGTGTGAGCGTCAGGGGGCCGGGAGGACGAGCGTGCGGGAGCGTGTCAGCGTCGGGGGGGCCGGGAGGACGAGCGTGCGGGAGCGTGTCAGCGTGGGGGGGGCCGGGAGGACGAGCGTGTGGGAGCGTGTGAGCGTCAGGGGGCCGGGAGGACGAGAGTGCGGGAGCGTGTGAGCGTCGGGGGGGCCGGGAGGACGAGCGTGCGGGAGCGTGTGAGCGTCAGTGGGCCGGGAGGACGAGCGTGCGGGAGAGTGTCAGCGTCAGGGGGCCGGGAGGACGAGCGTGCGGGAGCGTGTGAGCGTCAGGGGGCCGGAGGACGAGCGTGCGGGAGCGTGTCAGCGTCGGGGGGCCGGGAGGACGAGCGTGCGGGAGCGTGACAGCGTCGGGGGGGCCGGGAGGACGAGCGTGCGGGAGCGTGTCAGCGTCGGGGGGGGCCGGGAGGACGAGCGTGCGGGAGCGTGTCAGCGTCAGGGGGCCGGGAGGACGAGCGTGCGGGAGCGTGTCAGCGTCAGGGGGCCGGGAGGACGAGCGTGCGGGAGCGTGTCAGCGTCGGGGGGGACGGGAGGACGAGCGTGCGGGAGCGTGTCAGCGTCGGGGGGCCGGGAGGACGAGCGTGCGGGAGCGTGTCAGCGTCCGGGGGCCGGGAGGACGAGCGTGCGGGAGCGTGTCAGCGTCCGGGGGCCGGGAGGACGAGCCTGCGGGAGCGTGTGAGCGTCAGGGGGCCGGGAGGATGAGCGTGCGGGAGCGTGTCACCGTAGAGGGGGCCGGGGGGACGAGCGTGCGGGAGCGTGTGAGCGTCAGGGGGCCGGGAGGACGAGCGTGCGGGAGCGTTTGAGCGTCAGGAGAGCGTCAGGGGGCCGGGAGGACGAGCGTGCGGGAGCGTGTCAGCGTCAGGGGGGCCGGGAGGACGAGCGTGCGGGAGCGTAAGTGAGCGTCAGGGGGCCGGGAGGACGAGCGTGCGGGAGCGTGTCAGCGTAGGGGGGGCCGGGATGACGAGCGTGTGGGAGCGTGTGAGCGTAGGGGGGGCCGGGATGACGAGCGTGCGGGAGCGTGTGAGCGTCAGGGGGCCGGGAGGACGAGCGTGCGGGAGCGTGTCAGCGTCAGGGGGCCGGGAGGACGAGCGTGCGGGAGCGTGTGAGCGTCAGGGGGCCGGGGAGGACGAGCGTGCGGGAGCGTGTGAGCGTCAGGGGGCCGGGAGGACGAGCGTGCGGGAGCGTGTGAGCGTCAGGGGGCCGGGGAGGACGAGCGTGCGGGAGCGTGTCAGCGTAGGGGGGGCCGGAGAGGACGAGCGTGCGGGAGCGTGTGAGCGTCAGGGGGCCGGGAGGACGAGCGTGCGGGAGCGTGTGAGCGTCAGGGGGCCGGGAGGACGAGCGTGCGGGAGCGTGTGAGCGTCAGGGGGCGGGAGGACGAGCGTGCGGGAGCGTGTCAGCGTCAGGGGGCCGGGAGGACGAGCGTGCGGGAGCGTGTCAGCGTCAGGGGGCCGGGAGGACGAGCGTGCGGGAGCGTGGTCAGCGTCGGGGGGGCCGGGAGACGAGCGTGCGGGAGCGTGTCAGCGTCAGGGGGCCGTGAGGACGAGCGTGAGGGAGCGTGTCAGCGTCGGGGAGGCCGGGGAGGACGAGCGTGCGGGAGCGTGTCAGCGTCGTGGGGGCCGGGAGGACGAGCGTGCGGGATCGTTTCAGCGTCGGGGGGGCCGTGAGGACGAGCGTGAGGGAGCGTGTCAGCGTCTGGGGGGCCGGGAGGACGAGCGTACTGGAGCGTGTCAGCGTCGGGGGGGCCGGGAGGACGAGCGTGCGGGAGCGTGTCAGCGTCGGGGGGCCGGGAGGACGAGCGTGCGGGAGCGTGTCAGCGTCAGGGCGGCCGGGAGGACGAGCGTGCGGGAGCGTGTCAGCGTCGGGGGGGCCGGGAGGACGAGCATGCGGGAGCGTGTCAGCATCTGGGGGGCCGGGAGGACGAGCGTGCGGGAGCGTGTCAGCGTCTGGGGGGCCGGGAGGACGAGCGTGCGGGAGCGTGTCAGCGTCAGGGGCCGGAGGACGAGCGTGAGGAGCGTGTCAGCGTCTGGGACGGGAGGACGAGCGTGCGGGAGCGTGTCAGCGTCGGGGGGCCGGGAGGACGAGCGTGCGGGAGCGTGTCAGCGTCGGGGCGGCCGGGAGGACGAGCGTGCGGGAGCGTGTCAGCGTCGGGGGGCCGTGAGGACGAGCGTGAGGGAGCGTTGTCAGCGTCGGGGGGGCCGGGAGGACGAGCGTGAGGGAGCGTGTCAGGGTCTGGGGGGCCGGGAGGACGAGCGTGCGGGAGCGTGTCAGCGTCGGGGGGGCCGGAGGACGAGCGTGCAGAGCGTGTCTGCGTCGGGGCGGCCGGGAGGACGAGCGTGCGGGAGCGTGTCAGCGTCGGGGGGGCCGGGAGGACGAGCGTGCGGGAGCGTGTCAGCGTCGGGGGGCCGGAGAGGACGATAGCGTGCGGGGAGCGTGACAGCGTCGGGGGGGCGGGAGGACGAGCGTGCGGGAGCGTGACAGCGTCGGGGGGCCGGGAGGACGAGCGTGCGGGAGCGTGACAGCGTCGGGGGGCCGGGAGGACGAGCGTGCGGGAGCGTGACAGCGTCGGGGGGGCCGGGAGGACGAGCGTGCGGGAGCGTGTCAGCGTCGGGGCGGCGGGAGGATGAGCGTGCGGGAGCGTGTCAGCGTCGGGGGGCCGGGAGGACGAGCGTGCGGGAGCGTGTCAGCGTCAGGGGGCCGGGGAGGATGAGCGTGCGGGAGCGTGTCAGCGTCGGGGGGGGCCGGGAGGACGAGCGTGCGGGAGCTTGTCAGCGTCGGGGGGGGCGGGAGGACGAGCGTGCGGGAGCGTGTCAGCGTCGGGGGGGCCGGGAGGACGAGCGTGCGGGAGCGTTGTCAGCGTCAGGGGGCCGGGAGGACGAGCGTGCGGGAGCGTGTCAGCGTCGTGGGGGCCGGGAGGACGAGCCGTGCGGGAGCGTGTCAGCGTCGGGGGGCCGAGAGGGCGAGCGTGCTGCAGCGTGTCAGCGTCAGGGGCCGGGAGGACGAGCTGTGCGGTGAGCGTGTCAGCGTCGGGGGGGCCGGGAGGACGAGCGTGCGGGAGCGTGTCAGCGTCAGGGGGCCGGAGGATGAGCGTGCGGGAGCGTGTCAGCGTCGGGGGGGCCGGGAGGACGAGCGTGCGGGAGCGTGTCAGCGTCGGGGGGGCCGAGAGGGCGAGCGTGCGGGAGCGTGTCAGCGTCGGGGGGCCGGGAGGACGAGCGTGCGGGAGCGTGTCAGCGTCAGGGGGCCGGGAGGACGAGCGTGCGGGAGGCGTGTCAGCGTCGTGGGGGCCGGGAGGACGAGCGTGCGGGAGCGTGTCAGCGTCGGGGGGGCCGGAGGGCGAGCGTGCTGCAGCGTGTCAGCGTCAGGGGGCCGGAGGACGAGCGTGCGGGAGCGTGTCAGCGTCGGGGGGGCCGGGAGGACGAGCGTGCGGGAGCGTGTGAGCGTCAGGGGCCGGGAGGATGAGCGTGCGGGAGTGTCAGCGTCGGGGGGGCCGGGAGGACGAGCGTGCGGGAGCGTGTCAGCGTCGGGGGGGTCGAGAGGGCGAGCGTGCGGGAGCGTGTCAGCCGTCGGGGGGGCCGGGAGGACGAGCTGTGCGGGGAGCGTGTCAGCGTCGGGGGGGCCGGGAGGACGAGCGTGCGGGAGCGTGTCAGCGTCGGGGGGCCGGGAGGACGAGCGTGCGGGAGCGTGTCAGCGTCGGGGGGGCCGGGAGGACGATCGTGCGGGAGCGTAGTCAGCGTCAGGGGGCCGGGAGGATGAGCGTGCGGGAGCGTGTCAGCGTCGGGGGGGCCGGGAGGACGAGCGTGCGGGAGCGTGTCAGCGTCGGGGGGGGCGGGAGGGCGAGCGTGCGGGAGCGTAGTCAGCGTCGGGGGGGCCGAGAGGACGAGCGTGCGGGAGCGTGTCAGCGTCGGGGGGGCCGGGAGGGCGAGCGTGCTGGAGCGTGTCAGCGTCGGGGGGGGCCGAGAGGGCGAGCGTGCTGGAGCGTGTCAGCGTCGGGGGGGCCGGGAGGGCGAGCGTGCGGGAGCGTGTCAGCGTCAGGGGCCGGGAGGATGAGCGTGCGGGAGCGTTTCAGCGTCGGGGGGGCTGGGAGGACGAGCGTGCGGGAGCGTGTCAGCGTCAGGGGGCCGGGAGGACGAGCGTGCGGGAGCGTGTCAGCGTCAGGGGGCCGGGAGGACGAGCGTGCGGGAGCGTGTCAGCGTCGGGGCGGCCGGGAGGACGAGCGTGCGGGAGCGTGTCAGCGTCGGGGGGGCCGGGAGGACGAGCGTGCGGGAGCGTGTCAGCGTCGGGGGGCCGGGAGGACGAGCGTGCGGGAGCGTGTCAGCGTCGGGGGGGCCGGGAGGACGAGCGTGCGGGAGCGTGTGAGCGTCGGGGGGCCGAGAGGACGAGCGTGCGGGAGCGTGTCAGCGTCGGGGGGGCCGAGAGGGCGAGCGTGCGGGAGCGTGTCAGCGTCAGGGGGCTGGGAGGATGAGCGTGCAGGAGCGTGTCAGCGTCGGGGGGGCCGGGAGGATGAGCGTGCGGGAGCGTGTCAGCGTCGGGGGGGCCGGGAGGATGACGGTGCCCTTCTCTCTCGGGGGCGCCGGCTGGGGGGCTGGCTGGTTCGGGGTGGGGAATGGGAGACGGGACCCCCAGACGAGGCGGGCGATGGGATCGGGGGCCCGCGCTCAGCAGCCCCGCCCCCAACCGGGTCGGGCCTGGGGGCACCAGGCCCTGCCCCACTGCCCCGCAGCCTGGGCTTGGGTCCCCGCACGCCGGGCGGGGGGTCCCTCCCCCCCCTCGCCGGGCCAGGCCCCGCCCCGACGATCCCTTCTCCCCCCTGCAGAGGCCCCGGGGCCATGGGCCGCCCCCGCTAGCCCCTCCGGCCGGCGATGGCCAACGCCAGCGAGGCGGACGAGCCGGGCCTGCCGGGCCCCCCGGCGGCCTCCACCTACGCCAAGCTGCTGCTCCTGGGGCTGATCATCTGCGTGAGCCTGGCGGGCAACCTGGCCCTAGCCCTGCTGGTGCTGAAGGAGCGGGGGCTGCACCGGGCCCCCTACTACTTCCTGCTGGACCTGTGCCTGGCGGACGCCGTGCGGGCGGGCCATCTGCTTCCCCTTCGTGCTGGTCTCCATCCGCCACGGCTCGGCCTGGACCCACAGCCCGCTGAGCTGCAAGGTGGTGGCCTTCCTGGCCGTCTCTTCTGCTTCCACGCCGCCTTCCTCCTCTTCTGCATCAGCGTCACCCGGTACATGGCCGTGGCCCACCACCGCTTCTACGCCAAGCGCCTGACCCCGTGGACGTGCGTGGCCGTCATCTGCAGGTCTGGACCCTCTCGGTGGCCATGGCCTTCCCGCCCGTCGTCGACGTGGGCACCTACAAGTTCATCGGGAGGAGGACCAGTGCATCTTCGAGCACCGCTACGTCAAGGCCAACGACACGCTGGGCTTCATGCTCATGCTGGCCGTGCTGGTGGGGCCACCCAGGCCGTCTACGGCAAGCTGCTCTGCTTCCAGTACCGCCACCGCCGGATGAAGCCGGTGCAGATGGTGCCGGCCGTCAGCCAGAACTGGACGTTCCACGGGCCGGGGGCCACCGGCCAGGCGGCTGCCAACTGGGTGGCCGGCTTCGGCCGGGGCCCCATGCCGCCCACGCTGCTGGCGTCCGGCAGAGCGGCCACGCCGCCCACCGCGGCCTGCTGGGCATGGAGGAGTTCAAGGCGGAAGAAGCGGCTGGGGAAGATGTTCTACGTCATCACCGTCCTCTTCCTGCTCCTCTGGTCGCCCTACCTCGTGGCCTGCTACTGGCGGGTCTTCGTCAAGGCCTGCAGCATCCCCCACCGCTACCTGGCCACCGCCGTCTGGCTGAGCTTCGCCCAGGCCGCCGTCAACCCCATCGTCTGCTTCCTGCTCAACAAGGAGCTCACGAAGGGGCTGGCGGCCCACGTGCCCTGCCGCAGGACAGAGCCCCCCCTGCCCCGGGAGCCGTACTGCGTCATGTGAGGGGGGGCGCCCCACGGGTCAGGGCCGCGGGAGAGGGTTGGAGGGGCTGGCTGCGGCGGGCCGAGGGCGGGAGGCTGGACATCCAGCGGCAAGCCGGAGTCACCCCCTGCCCGCAATGGGATCAGGCCAGATTCAGATCTCCGTTCATCTGGAGTCAGTCCGGAGTCACCCCCTGCCCGCAATGGGATCACCCCAGATTCAGATCTCTGTTAATCCAGAATCAATCCGGAGTCAACCCGACTGCAATGGGATCAGGCCAGATTCTGATCTCGGTGAATCTGGAGTCAATCTGAAATCACCCCTGGACTGCAGTGAGGTCAGGGCTGGATTCTGATCTTAGCTCCCCTGGGGTCAATCCAGAGTCACCCTGACTTCGGCGGTCTTACTCCAGCTGCAGTGGGTTAATCTGGATTCACACCCAGGTACCCAAAATGGGGAATTTGCTGTGTCTAGTTTAGTCCCCATCGTGGAGATGAGAAGAGATGGGGTGGGAGTGGGGCAGGTCTGGGGGGCAAGGGAGCTGGAGGGTGAACCAGGGAAGGGGGCGTGGAGAAGGGAGGGGTGGGGAGATCGGGGGAGGGGGTCCAGCCCAGCAACGCCCACGCCCACCCCCTGCCTCTGCGGTGATTTAGCAAACCTCTCAGTCAGTAACCAGGGACACGCCCCCCCATGCAGTCTCCATGGCAACAGCCAATGGGAGCCCGACAGACCATGTCACCCTGGAACAATGCAACCAGGAAGCTGGGGGGGGGGGGACGACCCATCCTGGCCCTGGAATCCCTGGGGGCTCCGGGGGGAGGGAAACGGGGCTGCTGTGATGGCAGGTGTTCTGGAGAGATGGCCAAGGGCTGCAGGGACCAGCAGGATCACAGGAGCAGTGCCAGGGCGACAGGCGGAGTCACAGGCAGCGATTGTTTAGGGCGACAGGCGGAGTCACAGGCAGCGATTGTTAGGGGGACAGGCGGAGTCACAGGCAGCGATTGTTAGGGCGACAGGCGCAGTAACAGGCAGGGATGTTAGGGGGACAGGCGGAGTCACAAGCAGCGATGTTAGGGCGACAGGCGGAGGAACAGGCAGCGATTGTTAGGGCGACAGGCGGAGTCACAGGCAGCGATGTTAGGGCGACAGGCGGAGGAACAGGCAGCGATTGTTAGGGCGACAGGCGGAGTCACAGGCAGCAATGTTAGGGCGACAGGCGGAGTCACAGGCAGCGATTGTTAGGGTGACAGGCGGAGTCACAAGCAGCGATGTTAGGGCGACAGGCGGAGTCACAGGCAGCAATGTTTAGGGCGACAGGCGGAGTCACAAGCAGTGATTGTTAGGGTGACAGGCGGAGTCACAGGCAACGATTGTTAGGGCGACAGGCGGAGTCACAGGCAGCGATTGTTAGGGGGACAGGCACAGTAACAGGCAGTGATTGTTAGGGGGACAGGCGGAGGAACAGGCAGCGATTGTTAGGGCGACAGGCGGAGTCACAGGCGGCGACGTTAGGGTGACAGGCGGAGTCACAGGCAGCGATTGTTAGGGGGACAGGCGGAGTCACAAGCAGCGATTGTTAAGGCGACAGGCGGAGGAACAGGCAGCGATGTTAGGGCGACAGGCGGAGGAACAGGCAGCGATGTTAAGGCGACAGGCGGAGGAACAGGCAGCGATGTTAGGGTGACAGGCGGAGTCACAGGCAGCGATTGTTAGGGGACAGGCGGAGTCACAGGCAGCGATTGTTAGGGGGACAGGTGGAGTCACAAGCAGCGATTGTTAAGGCAACAGGTGGAGGAACAGGCAGCGATGTTAGGGCGACAGGCGGAGTCACAAGCAGCGATTGTTAAGGCGACAGGCGGAGGAACAGGCAGCGATGTTAGGGCGACAGGCGGAGGAACTGGTGGAGAAATACACACAATGCTAGAGTACCCTGCACCGACGCTCGGGTACGGGGCACACTATCAGGCAGTGGTGCTGGCAGAACAGGCGGAGGGCTGCGCAGCGATGGTCGGGTGCCCGCGGGAACACAGCTGCATGCGAGAGGAACAGGTCCCCCTCCCAGCCCCTTTGCTGCTCCCCAGAGCTGTTTGCATTCCCGCACGGACAGACTCCGGAGGGCAAAGGGATTTGGAGTGGGATGTTACGGGGCCGAGCCCTGACCCCGGGCTCCTGGCCAGACTCACCCTGCTGGCAGCAGGGAAGTGACTCCAGATTGATACCCACAGAAATGGGATCAGAATCCGTCTCTGGGACCGCTGGGGCTGGGGAAGGGAGGGCCTAGCACCGGGAGCCAGGACTCCTGGGTTCCATTCCCGGCTCTGGATGGGAAGTGGGGTCTAATGGGTTAGAGCGGGGCGGGGGCTGGGAACCAGGACTCCTGGGTTCTCCCCCAGCTCTGGATGGGAAGTGGGGTCTGGTGGGTTAGATCCAGTGGGGCTGGGAGCCAGGACTCCTGAAATAGGTGGGTGAAGGGCGGGGGGGGGCCTTCGCTCTCCGTTTCCAGCCGGGCCTGGGCCCCGCAACGGATCTGCCCGGGCTCAGAACTCTTCTCTTGCTCTTTTGGTTTGGGGTTTTATGGGGGTGGGGATTTTTTTCGCAGAAAAAAAATCTAAGAAAAAGACACTAAAAAAAAAATCAATGTTTTTGTACAAAAATACCTCCCCCCCGATAATTTCGAGGCTCGGGGGGCTGGGGAGGGCACAATACAGTGACAGGACGGCTGGACAGAGACTCCCGACAGCAGCCACTTCTGGAGGGACCCCAGGGGGGCAACCGCTCTGTCGGGGGAGGGAGAGCATTGGGGGGTGGGGGGCAGTGTGGGGGTTCGCTCGATCTTCGGTTCTTGTCCAGCTCCTCCCCCCCTTTTTCGGGGTGCTGGGGGGCAGGGACCGTTCTCGTTTCTTTTCTTTTTGATATAAAAACCAACGGAATGAAACAAACTGACCAATCGGTGTTTTCTTCGAGCCAGGGCCACGCAGGACCCGTCTTCTGGGGTGCCCGGACACCTGGGTTCTTTCCCTGGCTGTGGGAGGGGAGTGGGTTCTGGTGGGTTAGAGCAGGGGGGCTGGGAGCCAGGACTCCTGGGTTCAATCCCTGGTTCTTGCCGTCAGTCACTATTGGCCATTGTGGAACAAATCTCTTCTTGCCTCTTCCCCCCGCGAGCTGGGTCGGGCGAGCGCAGGATGAATGCAGACCCCGATGACTCCAGCCTCGGCCTCCCCCAGCCGGGGGGCGCTGGGCGCCCGGGGCAGCGTTCGGGCCAGGAAGCAGTTGGCTCCCCCGGCAGCTGAACCGAAACCTCCGGCTGTGCTTCGGTTTCCTGCTTTCGGGGCCGACCCTGCCCCCGAAATTTCGATTCAAAGGTCACAGATTTCTCTTTCTTCGAAAACAGCCAGCATGATAAGATCTGGGCGAGGGGGAGAGACGCAGCCACACAGGGGCGCCTCGCCTGGCACTGAGATGCAGCCACCTCTGGGGCGGGGCGGACACATAACGCCCTATGGGGATGGGGAGATGCAGCCACCTCTGGGGAGGGGCGGACACATAACGCCCTATGGGGATGGGGAGAGGCGGCCACCTCTGGGGAGGGGCGGACACATAACGCCCTATGGGGATGGGGAGAGGCAGCCACCTCTGGGGCGGGGCGGACACATAACGCCCTATGGGATGGGGAGAGGCGGCCACCTCTGGGGCGGGGCGGACACATAACGCCCTATGGGGATGGGGAGAGGCGGCCACCTCTGGGGCGGGGCGGACACATAACGCCCTATGGGGATGGGGAGATGCAGCCACCTCTGGGGCGGGGCGGACACATAACGCCCTATGGGGATGGGGAGAGGCAGCCACCTCTGGGGCGGGGCGGACCACATAACGCCCTATGGGGATGGGAGAGGCGGCCACTCTGGGGCGGGGCGGACACATAACGCCCTATGGGGATGGGAGAGGCGGCCACCTCTGGGGCGGGGCGGACACATAACGCCCTATGGGGATGGGGAGATGCAGCCACCTCTGGGGCGGGGCGGACACATAACGCCCTATGGGGATGGGGAGAGGCAGCCACCTCTGGGGCGGGGCGGACACATAACGCCCTATGGGGATGGGGAGAGGCGGCCACCTCTGGGGCGGGACGGACATATAACGCCCTATGGGGATGGGGAGAGGCGGCCACCTCTGGGGCGGGGCGGACACATAACGCCCTATGGGGATGGTGGGGAGATGCAGCCACCTCTGGGGCGGGGCGGACACATAACGCCCTATGGGGATGGGGAGATGCAGCCACCTCTGGGGCGGGGCGGACACATAACGCCCTATGGGGAGGAGAGGCAGCCACCTCTGGGGCGGGGCGGACACATAACGCCCTATGGGGATGGGGAGGAGAGGCGGCCACCTCTGGGGCGGGGCGGACACATAACGCCCTATGGGGATGGGGAGATGCAGCCACCTCTGGGGCGGGGCGGACACATAACGCCCTATGGGGATGGGGAGAGGCGGCCACCTCTGGGGCGGGGCGGACACATAACGCCCTATGGGGATGGGGAGAGGCGGCCACCTCTGGGGCGGGGCGGACACATAACGCCCTATGGGGATGGTGGGGAGAGGCAGCCACCTCTGGGGCGGGGCGGACACATAACGCCCTATGGGGATGGGGAGATGCAGCCACCTCTGGGGCGGGGCGGACACATAACGCCCTATGGGGATGGTGGGGAGATGCGGCCACCTCTGGGGCGGGGCGGACACATAACGCCCTATGGGGATGGGGAGAGGCGGCCACCTCTGGGGCGGGGCGGACACATAACGCCCTATGGGGATGGGGAGATGCGGCCACCTCTGGGGCGGGGCGGACACATAACGCCCTATGGGGATGGGGAGGAGATGCAGCCACCTCTGGGGCGGGGCGGACACATAACGCCCTATGGGGATGGGGAGATGCAGCCACCTCTGGGGCGGGGCGGACACATAACGCCCTATGGGGATGGTGGGGAGATGCGGCCACCTCTGGGGCGGGGCGGACACATAACGCCCTATGGGGATGGGGAGGAGAGGCGGCCGCCTCTGGGGCGGGGCGGACACATAACGCCCTATGGGGATGGGGAGAGGCGGCCACCTCTGGGGCGGGGCGGACACATAACGCCCTATGGGGATGGTGGGGAGATGCAGCCACCTCTGGGGCGGGGCGGACACATAACGCCCTATGGGGATGGGGAGATGCAGCCACCTCTGGGGCGGGGCGGACACATAACGCCCTATGGGGAGGAGAGGCAGCCACCTCTGGGGCGGGGCGGACACATAATGCCCTATGGGGATGGGGAGAGGCGGCCACCTCTGGGGCGGGGCGGACACATAACGCCCTATGGGGATGGGGAGATGCAGCCACCTCTGGGGCGGGGCGGACACATAACGCCCTATGGGGATGGGGAGAGGCGGCCACCTCTGGGGCGGGGCGGACACATAACGCCCTATGGGGATGGGGAGAGGCGGCCACCTCTGGGGCGGGGCGGACACATAACGCCCTATGGGGATGGTGGGGAGAGGCAGCCACCTCTGGGGCGGGGCGGACACATAACGCCCTATGGGGATGGGGAGATGCAGCCACCTCTGGGGCGGGGCGGACACATAACGCCCTATGGGGATGGTGGGGAGATGCGGCCACCTCTGGGGCGGGGCGGACACATAACGCCCTATGGGAATGGGGAGAGGCGGCCACCTCTGGGGCGGGGCGGACACATAACGCCCTATGGGGATGGGGAGGAGATGCAGCCACCTCTGGGGCGGGGCGGACACATAACGCCCTATGGGGATGGGGAGATGCAGCCACCTCTGGGGCGGGGCGGACACATAACGCCCTATGGGGATGGTGGGGAGAGGCGGCCACCTCTGGGGCGGGGCGGACACATAACGCCCTATGGGGATGGGGAGGAGAGGCGGCCGCCTCTGGGGCGGGGCGGACACATAACGCCCTATGGGGATGGGGAGAGGCGGCCACCTCTGGGGCGGGGCGGACACATAACGCCCTATGGGGATGGGGAGAGGCGGCCACCTCTGGGGCGGGGCGGGGCGGACACATAACGCCCTATGGGGATGGGGAGAGGCGGCCACCTCTGGGGCGGGGCGGACACATAACGCCCTATGGGGATGGGGAGAGGCGGCCACCTCTGGGGCGGGGCGGACACATAACGCCCTATGGGGATGGTGGGGAGAGGCGGCCACCTCTGGGGCGGGGCGGACACATAACGCCCTATGGGGATGGTGGGGAGAGGCGGCCACCTCTGGGGCGGGGCGGACACATAACGCCCTATGGGGATGGGGAGATGCAGCCACCTCTGGGGCGGGGCGGACACATAACGCCCTATGGGGATGGGGAGAGGCGGCCACCTCTGGGGCGGGGCGGACACATAACGCCCTATGGGGATGGGGAGAGGCGGCCACCTCTGGGGCGGGGCGGACACATAACGCCCTATGGGGATGGTGGGGAGATGCAGCCACCTCTGGGGCGGGGCGGACACATAACGCCCTAGGGGGATGGGGAGAGGCGGCCACCTCTGGGGCGGGGCGGACACATAACGCCCTATGGGGATGGGGAGAGGCGGCCACCTCTGGGGCGGGGCGGACACATAACGCCCTATGGGGATGGTGGGGAGATGCAGCCACCTCTGGGGCGGGGCGGACACATAACGCCCTATGGGGATGGGGAGAGGCGGCCACCTCTGGGGCGGGGCGGGGCGGACACATAACGCCCTAGGGGGATGGTGGGGAGAGGCGGCCACCTCTGGGGCGGGGCGGGGCGGGGCGGACACATAACGCCCTATGGGGATGGGGAGAGGCGGCCACCTCTGGGGCGGGGCGGACACATAACGCCCTATGGGGATGGGGAGATGCAGCCACCTCTGGGGAGGGGCGGACACATAACGCCCTATGGGGATGGGGAGAGGCGGCCACCTCTGGGGCGGGGCGGGGCGGGGCGGACACATAACGCCCTAGGGGGATGGGGAGAGGCGGCCACCTCTGGGGCGGGGCGGGGCGGGGCGGACACATAACGCCCTATGGGGATGGGGAGATGCAGCCACCTCTGGGGAGGGGCGGACACATAACGCCCTATGGGGATGGGGAGATGCAGCCACCTCTGGGGAGGGGCGGACACATAACGCCCTAGGGGGATGGGGAGAGGCGGCCACCTCTGGGGCGGGGCGGCTGGGCCGCAGTCTGGGACAGGAAGGGAAGCCGAAGCCTGTTGCTGACTGCGACATTTCGAGAGGGGGAATGGGCCCCCCGGCCTGGGGTTCGATCCCCCCATTCGACGGGGCAGAAAGCCAGGCTCGGGGAGTTGGTGCCCGCGCTGATCACCGGGGGGGAGCGCCCCTTGCAGAGCCCCACCCCGCAGCCCCCTCCCCCCCGGCTTAATTCCTCCGGGGGATCACCGGGTCTGGCTGGGAGCGCCCCACCCTTCAGTCTCCTGCCCCGCCCGGGGGCCGGACCTTTCGCCCCCTCCGTGCTGGTCCTGACGAGGCCGCCGGCTGTCTGCAGTCCGACCAACACGGGCTCCGCCGCGTGCAATGCACAACTGCACACACTGCACCGCTGGCCGCGCGCACCCTCTCGTGCAAGGCACCAGGATTCAAGGGGAACCGTTACGTGCAGGGCTCGACTGCTTGCAGTTCACTACAACGGGCAATGCACTATTGCACACACGGCGCCGTGTGCGCTGCACGCTCGTGTGTAATGCACACCGCACCGTATTGCCCGCGCTGCACGCTCGTGTGCAAGGCACCGTTGCTCGCGGATCGCGCCACGCCTGCGCAACGAGCAATCACGCGCCACCGGCATTTGCTCCACCTGGCTGGCGCGCGCGCGCTTACCCACAGCCAGCTGCCCAGCGCGCAAGCGCCGCATTCGGCGTTACTGCGCATGCACCGGGGGAAGGCCCTGCCAACGCGCATGCGGCACGCGCAGTCTCCCTTTGAGACACTCCCCGCCCCATCTCTGGCGGACGCGACCGAATCCACCGAGCCTGGTTCCGCCTCCTGCCTATTGGCCGCCGCTGAGAAGGCGCCCGCCGTATCAGGGTCCGGGTCCCCCACGTGGGGGGCGGGACGAAGACGGAACCCGCGACGATTGCTGGCGCCGCCGGCCAATCGCCGCCCGGTTCGCCCCCCCACGTGGGACGGAAGGCTTTTCCCTCCCGCCGGTGGCGGGGCAGCCCTGCTGCTGGCCAATCAGCGCGGGGAGGGGAGAGAGGAACAGAGGAAGGGGGGAGAGACGCGCGAGGCGCTCGAGTTTGGCAGTTGGCGGCGGCCGTTGCTCCCCTCGCGCCTCTTCCGTTTGAAAACGAGGGTTGAGCCGGAGGGAGGGGGGCTGGCGCGGCCCCGCCCCCGGGCCTGAGCGGACCGAACCATGAGCGGGAGCGGGGGCGTCCCGCGGACCCCACCCCCCGCCCCGGCCGCCAAGCGCCGCTGCCCGGCCCCGCTGCTGAAGGAGACGGAGGCCGCCCAGGCGCTGACCCAGCTGACGGCCTGGGGGGCCCTGGAAACCGCCGGGCGGCAGGGGGCGCCCGCGGCCGGGGGGAGCCTGGAAACTGCTGCCGCGGGGCTGGCGCCCCCTGCTGGGGAGGGGGCCCTGGAAACCGCCAAGCGGGGCAGCCGAGACCCCGCCGGGGGCGGGCGGGGGCGCCTCGCGGCTGTCGCCAACGGGAAGGGGAGCCGAGGAGCCGCCCAAGGGGAGAGGAGCCTGGAGACCGCCGCTGGGCCAGGGAGTCTTGACGCCGCCGCCGAGGGGAAGGGGGTGCTGGAAACCGACGCCACCGTGATGGGGAGCCTCGAAGCCGCCGCCGCCAAGGGGAAGGGGGTGCTGGAAACCGACGCCACCGCGATGGGGAGCCTCGAAGCCGACGCCGCCGAGGGGAAGGGGGTGCTGGAAACCGACGCCACCGTGATGGGGAGCCTCGAAGCCGACGCCGCCGAGGGGAAGGGGGTGCTGGAAACCGACGCCACCGCGATGGGGAGCCTCGAAACCGACGCCGCCGAGGGGAAGGGGGTGCTGGAAACCGACGCCACCGCGATGGGGAGCCTCGAAACCGACGCCGCCGAGGGGAAGGGGGTGCTGGAAACCGACGCCACCGCGATGGGGAGCCTCGAAACCGACGCCGCCGAGGGGAAGGGAGGCCTGGAAACTGCCGACGGCCGGGAGGGGCGGAGGAAGAGGCGGGCGGAGGAGGAGTGCTCCATCATCTCAGTGGGGGAGGAGGAGGAGGAGGAGGAGCCGGGGGCCGGGGTGGCCCGGCGGGCCCCGGACACGGAGCAGTACCTGGAGGCGCTGGAGGCGGTGCAGCTGGAGCTGGAGGCGGTGAACGAGCAGGCCGGCTGCGCCTTCCGCATCCTCAAGGCCAAGTTCGGCCACATGCGCCGGCCCCACCTCGAGCGCCGCAACCTCATCATCCAGAACATCCCCGGGTTCTGGGTCACCGCCGTATCCCTCCGCCAGGGGGCGTCGCAGGGCAGCCGGGGCTGGGCGGGGGGCGGAGAGCGGGAGGCTCGAGGCCCGGAGAACCCAGGCGTCCGGGCTCCGGTTGTGTTTCCTTGACTCGGGCTCGGCAGTTTCTCAATCACCCCCAGTTGTCGGCCGTGATCAACGACCGGGACGAGGACACCCTGAGCTACATGACCAACCTGCAGGTGAGAGTGGAGGGCTCGGCGCTCGGACGCCTGGGTTCTCTCCCTGGCTCTGGGAGGGGAGTGGGGTCTAGTGGGTTGCGGGGGGCGGGGCTGGGAGCCAGGACTCCTGGGTTCCTGCTCCAGCTCTAGGAGGAGCCGGGGGACGGTGGGGGTGGGGGTGCGCACTGTGGAAAGTCTCAGGCCCGGACTCCTGGGTCCTTTCTGCCCCCGGCAGGTGGAGGACTTCACTCACGCCAAGTCAGGGTGCAAGATCAAGTTCTACTTCAGCGGGAACCCCTACTTCCAGAACGAGGTGATCGTCAAGGAGTTCCAGCCGGCCTCCTCTGGTACGGGGCGGGGCTGCGTTCGGGGGCCCTGGGGGCGCTCCCCATGCCTGCACCCTCACCCCTGCCTCTCCCCCCACAGGCAGGCTGGTGTCGCACTCCACCCCCATCCGCTGGTGGCGGGGCCAGGACCCCCGGGCCCACGGCCGCAAGAGCCCCGAGGTGGGGCGCAGCTTCTTCAGCTGGTTCGGGGACCACAGCTTCCCTGCAGGTGACCGGATTGCTGAGGTGAGACCCCCCGAGCCCCGATCCTGCCCCCCCCCGGCTGCCCTCCCCACATCTCACCCCCCTGCTCCGTCCCCCCAGATCATCAAGGAGGACCTCTGGCCAAACCCCCTGCACTACTACCTGATGGGCGAGAACGGGGGCGCCGGGGACGACAGGTGAGACGGCGCCTCCTGCTGGAGGGGGCTGGCAAGGGGCCGGCAGGCTGGGGAGCCAGGGACTGGGCCTAATTTTTTGGTGGCTGAGAAGTGCATGCTGGGTAACCCGGGCGGTGGGGGCGCCGAGCATTGTGGGTAACCCGGGGTGCCTGCAGCGGGATGGAGCCCGGGGATGACTGCGTGGTGATTGTGGGTGTCACAGGGTCCCCGGGCGATGCTCTGACCTGCTCCCCACGAAGCCGGGCAGGACTCTGGGGGAGTCTCCTCTCGGGGAGCAGCCTGTCTGCAGGACACACAGCTCCCCCGGCTCCACCTTCCTGGGTCTGACCCCGGAGCCTCCAGCCTCCTCTGCCCCTCCGTGCGCTTCCCCCAGCCAGTCTGCCCAGGCGGGGTCCGGGGGGGGCCAGAGGGTCCTGCCCCCCAACTCCGCAGTCAGACGGGACTCTCAGCCAGCCGGGGAAACAGAAGGTTTATTAGACGACAGGAACAGGGTCTAACACAGAGCTTGTAGGTGCAGAGAACAGGACCCCTCAGCTGTGTCCATTTTGGGGGGCAGTGAGCCAGACAACCACGTCTGCCCTTCACTCCTTGTCCCAGCCAGCCCCAAACTGAAACAGTCTCCAGCCCCCCCTGCTCTGGGCTTTGTCCCTTTCCCCAGCCAGGAGGTCACCTGATTTCTTTGTTCTCCAACCCTTTAGCTCTCACCTGGCAGGGGGAAGGGCCCAGGCCACCAGTTGCCAGGAAACAGGGTGTCGGCCATTCTCTGTGTCCAGACCCCTGTACACACCTGCCCTTTAGGGCTCTGCAACGATCATACCCCCTTATCCCACCCCCTAGAGACTTAAGAACTGCCTAGGGGAAACTGAGGCACCCCCACACTATTCAGAGGAAACATTAAGAACTGTCCCACTTCGTCACATCTCTCCCCCCTTCTAGATCGAACTGAGCGGGGTCACTTTAGCCGGTGACCTGGGGAAGTTCGAAGCCACCAATGTTCCCATGGATGCCCCAGCATCTCTCCCATTCCTTGGTAGGAGTTACACCAGGCCCTTCCAGTTTCACGCCCTGCCTTAGGTCGGGGGTGGTTGATAGCACTCACAGGCCGCATGTGGGAAGGTTTATGCGGCCCGTGCCTTTTGCCACCCCAAAACCCCTGGGGGTCAAACTGGGATTGGGTCTTCTCCCCAACAAGCTGGCCAAACACAGCCACTGGGTTATAGGACTGTTTAACTTTCTTAATAGCTTTCACTTCATCTGAGACCTTCTCAAAGCTCTCCACACTGGATCTTTCAACTGGAAAGTCAGTGGATCCATTCACAACAGAAAATTTCTGGCCTTTAGCAACTGAAACTTTCTTGATGAAATCACTTTCACACCCTTCAGTGGCAGTAAACTGCTTGCAAAGACTCCAGGAGGATTCCTTTCCCTAGGGCTTTTCTATGCAACAATTCACCCCTACCAGAAATTCTGCTCTTACCCTCTTCACCGAGGGCTTGCTCTAGAGGAACACTTTCCTGAGCAACAACAGACTCTTTCTGGGTCTCCCTTACATCCAGAATTACCTCTGGCCCATCCGGCAGTTCCTACACAATCCCCTTTCAGGCAAACTGACAGACTTCCGAGATAAAAGCTCAGAAGCCTTCTCCTTCCCTTTGCCACATACAAGCTCAGGAATCTTTTCCTTCTTGCGACAGGTTTCCACACCCTCAGTAGGTAACACAATCACACACCTTCGTGCTCTCCTTGTGCCCTGGCTAGGATCTCACCCTGATTAGACAGAGCTGCGACACCGTTTCCCAACAACACACTAGCAACGGGCAAAATACAAGCACCAGAATTGTCTGGTCTCTGGGATTTTACATAGACACTAACTGGATGCGACCTAGTTACAGGGCCATTCTCCCGAGCAGACACAAACTTAGGGCCATTCCCTTCCTGGGCTTTAGCTGGATCCAGAACCAGCTCTGAGACAACTGCACGACCCTCAACCATCACAGGCTGCAAGGCCCCTTCTGTCTGCTCCACAGACCAAGAAGAGCTGGACACACCCTCTCCCTTCCCAGACACCCAGCTTGGGATCTCATTCCCCTGGTCCCAGCACACAAGGCTGGTCACAGACAACTGCTTGGAGATCAGGGTAGCTCCCTCCATAGGCAAGTCAATACCCCTGACAGACACACGCACGTTTCCTTCACTGTCCCAATTCTCCACCCAGCTAACAGGTAAGGTCCAGGGACACTCTCTTCCGCTCTCCTCGCCTTCCCCCACTGCTGACTAGACACAGCCATCAGCTCACAAGGCTGCCTAGGCTCATCCAGACTTTCCTTACCCAGCACCTTGCCACGCCCCACAGATCCCCTGCCCTGCCTCTGTCTCCCCCCACTCAGCTGGGGTCTCAGCTCCCACTGTGCTCAGCGCTGCCCTTGCTGTCCCAGTGGGGGTAGGCAGCGAGCTCCCTGCTTTCCTCACTGCATCAGAGCCAGCCTGAGCCCCCTCTCCCGTGTGCACGGGGGGGGCAGGGAGCCCCAGGGGTCTAATCACAGGCAGGCAGGAAGCCTGGGCCTAGCAGCTCCTCCCCACTGCCAGCCAGGTCATCTGCATTTTCACTGACCATTTCCCTCTCTGCCGATTGGTTCCCTGGATCCAAATTCAAACCCTCGGCCCTTTCCGGAGCAGGGCCCGGATCCTGTCCCAAAGAGACACAGTCACCCCACAACAGGGTCTGGCAGCTGGTGTCCTGGAGAACCCCAACGACCAGCCAGCCCCACCCCTCCTGGGTCTGCACAGGGATCTGGGCCATAGACAGGGCGAGGGGCTTCGTCCCTGGGACCCTCACCCAGCCCCTCAGCCTCTGAGGCTGCACCACCCAGGGCCTGACACCAGTTCTCTCTGTCCCAGGATCTCGCCACCCCAGGAATGTCTCCCCATTGACCATCCCCTTCCGCTCCTACTGGAGGTCCGAGGGGCCTGACCCCAGGAGACTCCACACAGACATATAGGTCGGGGTCAGGAGTGGGAGCCTGTCCACCTCCCCACCCATCTGGCTGATGGAGTCTATGGCCTTGGGACCCAGCAAGGGAGCTAGATACCGGGGCTTTTCCGCAGGGTCCCCCTGGTTCAAATCGCCAGCCTGCTCAAAGGCAGTGAGGTGGCATCCACATCCCCCCCCCCCCCCGCCCCCAACCAGGGGCAGCAATTTAGTCTCGAGGTTCCCTGTGGAACTGGCCCCCCGGGATCTATCCCCACTTACCCCGGGGAGGTCCCCTAGGCCTCTCCGCTCCCCCACCGCCAGTTCATGCTGCTGCAGCTTCTGCAGCTCTTTCTCGGGCTCTCGCTCTCTCTCACAGTCCTCGTGCTCTCTCGGACTCAGCTCCAATCCCGTCCGTCTCCGATCCCCCGATGGGGAACCCGATCGTGAAGACCCTCGTCTGGTCGGGGACAGGAGTCTTGGGGGTGCCTGGCCACCACTCCAGCTGCTCCCAGATCCTGCCATAGCCCCATTTGGGGTCAGGAATCTGTTCCTTCGAGTGGTCATCCTCCTCCAGCTGCACGATGAACTGTGCTTTGGTGAACTTCCCACTGCTCAACCCTCTCTTTCTGCACCGGGTTACAGTGTCCTTCTTAAGGAGACGGTGACAGGCCATCACTCCGCTCCTCCCAAGTTGCTGTGGACTCACAGGCCTGTGTGCTCTCAGCTCCCCACGGTTTCCAGGGAGAACCCCTCGTGTGCCAGCCCTTCTCGAGGTCACCCCCTCTTTGCCAGGGTCGAGCGGCAGACTCCTCCGGCCCTGGGACCACTCGCTGCAATCCCCCAGTGGACCCTATTACTGCAAAAGTCCTTCTCTCTCCCAGGGCCAAGCCGCAGGCTCCTCCGCCCCTGAGACTGCTCACCGCAGTCCCCAGGGGGACCCCATTACTGCACAGTCCTTCTCGCTGGTCACACACTCCCAGGGGTTAACCGCCCCCCGAAACCGCTCCTCTCTGAGCCTTCAGCACGCCTGGTCCCCGTCAATCCCCCTTCGTTTTACTGCTCCCCCGTCGCTTACTGCAGGAAGCGCCGTCCACGGGTGCAGTACATCCCACCGCTGCCACGGGGTCCCCGGGCGATGCCCTGGGCCTGCTCCCTACGAAACCAGGCAGGACTCTGGGGGAGTCTCCTCTCGGGGAGCAGCCTGTCTGCAGGGCAAGAAGCTCACCCGGCTTCCCCCTTCCTGGGTCTGACCCTGGAGCCTCCAGCCTCCTCTGCCCCTCCGTGCGCTTCCCACAGTGAGTCCACCCAGGCGGGGTCCTGAGGGGGCCAGAGGGTCCTGCCCCCCAACTCCGCAGTCAGACGGGACTCTCAGCCAGCCGGGGAAACAGAAGGTTTATTAGACGACAGGAACAGGGTCTAACACAGAGCTTGTAGGTGCAGAGAACGAGACCCCTCAGCTGGGTCCATTCTGGGGGGCAGTGAGCCAGACACCCCGTCTGCCCTTCACTCCATGTCCCAGCCAGCCCCCAACTGAAACTCCCTCCAGCCCCCCCTCCCCTGGGCTTTGTCCCTGTCCCTGATCCCTTTGTTCTCCAACCCTTTAGCTCTCACCTGGCAGGGGGAAGGGCCCAGGCCACCAGTTGCCAGGAAACAGGATGTTGGCCACTGTCTGTGTCCAGACCCCTGCACACACTTGCCCTCTAGGGCTCTGCAATGACCATACCCCCCCATCCCACCCCCTAGAGACTTAAGAACTGCCTAGGGGAAACTGAGGCACCCCCACACTATTCAGAGGAAACATTAAGAACTGTCCCACTTCGTCACAGTGGGTAACCCCAGGGGGGAGCCGAGCATTGTGGGTAACCCTGCGATGCCCGCAGTGGGACGGAGCCCGGGGACGACAGCGTGGTGATTGTGGGTGACCCGGAGGGGGGGGGCGCCGAGCGTTGTGGGGGTGGGGGCGCCGAGCGTTGTGGGTAACCCTGCGATGCCCGCAGTGGGACGGAGCCCAGGGACGACTGCGTGGTGACTGTGGGTGACCCGCGGGGGGGGGCGAGCATTGTGGGTGACCCGCGGGGGGGGCGCCGAGCGTTGTGGGTGACCCTGCGATGCCCGCAGTGGGACGGAGCCCAGGGACGACTGCGTGGTGACTGTGGGTGACCCGCGGGGGGGGGGGGGCGAGCATTGTGGGTGACCCGCGGGGGGGGCGCCGAGCGTTGTGGGTGACCCTGCGGTGCCCGCAGTGGGACGGAGCCCGGGGACGACTGCGTGGTGATCGTGGACGACGAGGGGGAGGAGGACGAGGTGCAGGAAATCATGGACGAGGAAGAGGATGGCGAGGGAGGTGAGTAACGGGGTCCCTAGGTAACGCCCCCCCCCACCGGGGGCTGTCTCTGCAGCGGGCTTCATGAAGGGGGCAGGGCTGGGTGAGCAGGGGCTGTGGGTTGGGGGGGGCATGGGTCAGGATTGGGGGGTGCTGATGGAGTGGGGAAGGATTCGGGGGGTGCTGGTGGAGTGCGAGGCCAGGGGTGGGGCTTGGCATAGGATTGGGGGTGCTGGTAGAGTGGGGAAGGATTCGGGGGGGGGCTGGTGGAGCAGGGAGGCTATGGGTGGGGGGGCTGTGGGTCAGGATTGGGGGGGCACCAGCCGTACCCATGTCTGTCCCCCCCCCAGGCAGCACGGTGGAGGAGCTGATGGTGGAGGTGGCCGGCCGGGGCTCGGAGCCGGAGGAAGACGGTTGATCCCCTGCCCCCCCCCCCGCCCCACCAGCACCCGAAGATGGACCAGGCTCTCCCCCCCCAACCCCCCGGCGCCTTCTGCTGGGGCTGGACTCTGTGACTGAGCTTTGCCCCTGGCCCCCCGGCCTGGGGTCGCTTCCCGCTCCGGGCTTGGAGCAATTCATCGGAGCCCTTCAGTCATTGAGGGCGACCGCAGTTCCCAGCCTGGCCATGGGGGGGCAGCGCTCCCCACTGTGTCGCCAGGGGGCAGTCGTCTGTGGGGCCGTGCTGGCGTTGGGGGTCGGCCCAGGGCGCTGGGGGCAGGGTGGGTCAATACCCCCCGCCCCCCGCTGTCTGTGGGGCCCTGCCTGGCTTTGGCAGAGGGGCATTGTGGGTAAATTCCCCACAGGGGCCAGGTGGGGTCCTGCCTGGCCGTGGGAGAGGGGCATTGTGGGTAATCCCCCCCCTCCCGTAGTGGGGTGGGGCCTTGCGCCCCCAGTGGCCTTTTACTGAGCAGCTCAGGGTCTTGTTCCATTAACTGTGCTCAGGGGTCGGCTGTTAACTCCCCCCCCAGCCTGGGGCCCCCCAGGGCCTGCTGCCAGCCTCAGGGCCCCCCCACCTCTGCTGCACCCCCCAGTGCAATCCCATCAGCCCCTGGGGCTGGGCACGACTCTGCCCATCCGTGTGGGGGGTGCTCTCCCCGGCGATCGGGCTGGGTGCTGGGGGGCACCCTGGGGCCGGCCCCTCTGATGTCTTGTAGCCATGGGTGGAGGCGCTGGGCTGGCCGCCCCCCATGGCCGCCCCCCATGGCCGCCCCGTGCAACGCTACTGATGTGGGGGGCAGTGCCCGCCCGGGGGTTGTGCCCAGCCCGCGAAAACAAAGCACTTAATAGACGGAGAGATTTCACCCGCCCGGCTCCTTCCTGGCGCGCCGCCCCCCGCCGTGGGGGCCCCCCGTCCCCTGCCCACCCGCCGTGGGGTTGGGGTCCTCTGTCCCCCTGCCTGCCTGCTGTGCAGCCCCCTGCCCGCCCGCCGTGGGCCTCCCTGTCCCCCTGCCTGCCGTGGGGTTGGGGTCCTCTGTCCCCCCGTCCCCCTGCCTGCCCACCGGGGGGTCTCCCGTCCCCTGCCCGCCGTGGGGTCCTCTGTCCCCCCCGTCCCCTTGCCTGCCCGCCATGGAGCCTGTCGGCCCTGGACCCTGCCCGCCGTGGGGTCCCTCGTCCCCCTGCCTGCCCGCCGTGGGGTCCTCTGTCCCCCCCCGTCCCCCTGCCCGCCCACCGGGGGGTCTCCCGTCCCCTGCCCGCCGTGAGGTCCCTCGTCCCCCTGCCTGCCCGCCGTGGGGTCCTCTGTCCCCCCCCGTCCCCCTGCCCGCCCACCGGGGGGTCTCCCGTCCCCTGCCCGCCGTGAGGTCCCTCGTCCCCCTGCCTGCCCGCCGTGGGGTCCTCTGTCCCCCCCCGTCCCCCTGCCCGCCCACCGGGGGGTCTCCCGTCCCCTGCCCGCCGTGAGGTCCCTCGTCCCCCTGCCTGCCCGCCGTGGGGTCCTCTGTCCCCCCCCGTCCCCCTGCCCGCCCACCGGGGGGTCTCCCGTCCCCTGCCCGCCGTGAGGTCCCTCGTCCCCCTGCCTGCCCGCCGTGGGGTCCTCTGTCCCCCCCCGTCCCCCTGCCTGCCCGCCATGGAGCCTGTCGGCCGTGGACCCTGCCCGCCATGGGGCCCTTGGTCCCCCTGCCTGCCCGCCGTGGGGTCCTCTGTCCCCCCGTCCCCCTGCCCGCCCACCGTGGGGTCTCCTGTCCCTTGCCTGCCGTGGGGTCCTCTGTCCCCCCGGCCCCCTGCCTGCCCGCCATGGAGCCTGTTGACCCTGGACCCTGCCCGCCATGGGGCCCTTCGTCCCACTGCCTACCTGCCATGGGCCCCCCCGTCCCCTCATCCCCCTGCCTGCCCGCCGTGGGGTCCCCCGTCCCCCTGCCATGGGCCCCTCGTCCCACCTGGGACGTCCTTTCTCCCCACGTAGCTGTCTGAGCAAAGGGGCCACAGCAGACCCCACTTCCCCCAGCTGGGAGAGAACCCAGGCGTCCTGGGCCCCCCGCACACCCCATGGCCAGGGTGGGGGAGTTGCCGAGTCTCGAGGTCTCAGGGTCTGTTTGGGTCTCGGGGTGGGGGCACCTGGGAATCCTGGGGGGGACGACACGTGGGGTGCAAGGGCTTGTGGGGCAGCAGAGATCTTCCCAGCATGCCCCTGGCCTAGACTGGGTGGGGGGTCACCCCTGCTTGGCTGCCAGGGGGCTCCCCAAATCCTCCTAGATCTGTTCTCCCCCCCCCCCAGCTGCTCCGCCCCCCCCACTTCCCTCCAGGCAGGTCCCAGCCCCGGCGCTGTTCCGGGTCCCGCCCCCAGCCAGGTATGTGGGGGGAGGGCGGCGGGCAGGGAGGGGTTAACGGGGGGGGGATCAGCTGCTAGGCCCGGGATTGGCCGGGGGATTATCGGCCCCCTTCGTCCTGGGACCTTCCCACCGCGGGGGGGGGCCGAGGTATCAACCCCCCCCGGACGCCGAGCGGGGACGGAGACGCCTGGGAGCCGGGACAGACTCGGGGTAAGGGGCCCCCCCAGCCCGCCGGTGCCCCTCACTCCCGACCCGCAGCGCCCCCCCCCCCCAGCTCAGCCGGTGCCCCTCACTCCCGACCCCCAGCCCCCCCTCAGCCCGCCGGTGCCCCTCACTCCCTACCCGCAGCCCCCCTCCAGGCCGCCGATGCCCCTCACTCCCGACCCCCAGCCCGCCGGTGCCCCTCACTCCCTACCCGCAGCCCCCCTCCAGGCCGCCGATGCCCCTCACTCCCGACCCCCAGCCCGCCGGTGCCCCTCACTCCCGACCCCCAGCCCCCCCTCAGCCCGCCGGTGCCCCTCACTCCCGACCCGCAGGCCGCCGATGCCCCCCACTTCCGACCCCCAGCCCCCCCCCAGCTCGGCCGGTGCCCCTCACTCCGGACCCGCAGCCCCCCCCGAGCCCGCCGGTGCCCCTCACTCCCGACCCCCAGCCCCCCCTCAGCCCGCCGGTGCCCCTCACTCCCGACCCGCAGACCCCCTCCAGGCCGCCGGTGCCCCTCACTCCCGACCCCCAGCCCCCCCTCAGCCCGCCGGTGCCCCTCACTCCCGACCCGCAGGCCGCCGATGCCCCCCACTTCCGACCCCCAGCCCCCCCCAGCCCGCCGATGCCCCTCACTTCCGACCCCCATCCCCCCCCAGCCCGCCGGTGCCCCTCACTCCGACCCGCAGACCCCCTCCAGGCCGCCGGTGCCCCTCACTCCCGACCTGCAGCCCCCCCCCCCCAGCCCGCCGGTGCCCCTCACTCCCGACCTGCAGCCCCTGCTCCCCTGGATTTTGTCTGCTCCGCTTTGCCCTGCGGGACGCAGACGCTGGTGGGGCCGGGGCGCAGGGGCAGCCGCCCGCATTGGGACAGGAAGTGAAGGAGCCCCCCCGCCACCCCCCAACTGCAAGGACGGGGGGGGCACATTTCCGGACTGGCCCGAGGAAAGGGGGGGGCTGCATATCTCAGCATGCACCTGGCCGCACCTGGGGGGTGGAGCCTGCAGGTTGTAGCCCGCGCAGCTGGGGGCCTGCTGCGGGGGGGGAGCAGGGAGATCAGCCCCCGCACGCACGGGTCTGGGGGGGCCCACATGCCTTGTCTCCTGGCTTCACCCCATTGCTCTGCCCGCAGGGCATGGGGCTTGGAGGGGGGGGCCCCGGCCAGGGGGGCTCTTGGGTGTTGGTTACTTCCCAGGGGCTGTGATGGGGGGGTCCCCAGTGGAGGAGGGGCTCGGCTGGGTTATCCCAGCCCCTCCCCCCCAGCAAGGGGGGCATGGGGGGGCAGCGCAGCCCTGGGAAGCAGCTTCCCCGGCCACACACCTGTGCCCCCCCAGGGGGTGTGTGGGTTGCCCCTGCCCCACTGCACCCCCCAGCGCTCAGCCCTGCCTGCTAGGGGAGAGGGCCTACCCCACTCCCAGCCCCCCACCCAGCCCTCTGCCCCCCACCTACCTCTTCTCCTTCTCCCACAGGTGCTGCCTGCCCCTGCCATGGCCCCCCCAGCGCCCGCCCTCCTGCTGGGGTTGGTGCTGCCCTGCGCCCTGGCCTGGTCCACCCCCCTCAGCGCCCCCCGCGTCTCCCTGTCCTACGCAGGTGAGGGGCGGGGGTGGTGCAGCCCGCGTGGTCCGTCGTGCACACGGGCTCCCAGTAGCGGCCGTGCGGGGGGGCATGTGGCACGAGTCACACGTGCGTGCAAAGCGTGCGTCCACGGTGAGAGACGTGTGCAGAGACGTGCCGGTGAACACGTGTTCCTGGGCGCCTTTGCACACGCGTGTCCGTGCGAGCAGCCGGGCTGCTGAGCCCCATGCTGTGTCACTAGGGGGCACGTGGTGCGGAGGTACCCACGGTGCCCCCCCGCAACCCCCCCTTGCTGGGGACTCCGGGATCCGGTTACCCGGCCGGCCGCAGGGAGCGGCTTTCCCAGAAGAGCTTAAAATACCCAGAATGCCGAGTAGGGCTGAGCTCCCCCCGCCTCCTCTGTCGTGCAACACGCCGACCCTCTGTGCAATGCACCAGGACCAGCCCCCCCACTGTGCAATGCACCAACCAGCCAGGCAATGGGCCGGGAACGCCCCTAGCCGTGCAAAGCACCATCCGGCCATGCAACGCACCAGGACCAGCCCCCCCCCCCCACTGTGCAGTGCACCATCCAGCCGTGCAATGCACTAGGACCAGCCCCCCAGCCATGCAATGCATCATCCGGCCATGCAATACACCAGGACCAGTCCCCCCCCCCCACTGTGCAGTGCACCATCTGACCATGCAATGCACCAGGACCAGCCCCCCCCACTGTGCAGTGCACCATCCAGCTATGCAATGCACCAGGACCAGCGCCCCCCCGCCATGCAAAGCACCATGCAGTCATGCAATACACCAGGATCAGCGCCCCCCCCACCGTGCAATGCACCAACCAGCCAGGCAATGGGCCGGGAACCCCCCCAGCCGTGCAAAGCACCATCCAGTCATGCAATGCATCAGGACCAGCCCCCACCCACTGTGCAATGCACCATCCAGCCGTGCAATGCAGGGGGCAGTGGGGGGCTGCCCCCCCCCATTGTCTCAGTCCCCGCCTGGCCGGATATAGCTGTGACACACGCCCCAGACACGCTGCAGCAGGTCACCCCCAAAGCCTGCAAAGCCTGGGGCTTGTGGGGATTTCCGGCAGGACGCCTGGGTCCCGTCCCAGGTGCCGAGAGGGCAGCGGGGGCTGGTGGGTTAGAGCGGGGGGCTGGGAGCCAGGACTCCTGGGTTCTATCCCTGGCTCTAGGAAGGAAATGGGGTCTAGTGGTTAGAGTGAGGGGGGGCCTAGCGGCTAGCCCCCCCTTCTGCCCCAGAAACCTGCCCTTGGCCCTGGCTCTCAGACCCTGGCCCGCGTAGCGCCCTGGCCTGGAATCTCCCCCCGGGTTTGACACGCTCAAGGTCACTGCAGGTGGGAAGCTCGCAGCACGGCCTGGCACGGGGCTGGAATGCGGCCGGGGGATTTCAGGGATTATTTCTGGGCTTTGCTGTGCCTCCCCCCCCCACCCCCAAAATACCCCCTGAGCTCAGCCAGCGCCAGGCAGATTAACGGGGGGTGGGGACCACTCCAGCTGCTGCCTGGGGGGGGGAGGGCTAGGACTCCTGGGTTCTCAGGGGGTAAGAGTGGAGGGGGGGCTGGGAGCCAGGACGCCTGGGTTCTCTTCCGGCTCTGGGAGGGGAGTGGGGGCTGGTGGTTAGAGTGGGGGTGGGGGTGGGGAGCCCGGATGCCTGGGTCCCATCCCATCTCCATCGCCCCCCCGCCCCCAGAGCTCCTGCAGACCCGCACCGCCCGGCCCTTTGCTTTCGCCTTCAACACCAGTGACTATCGGATCCTGCTGCTGGACCAGGACCAGGACCGGCTCTACCTGGGGGCCCGCGACTACCTGGTGGCCCTGGACCTCCACAACGTCAACAGGGAGCCGCTCATCGTAAGGGGCGCCCCCTGCTGGGCGCCGGACGCCTGGGTCCTCTCCGGGCTCTGGGAGGGGGGTGGGTCTAGTGGTTAGAGGAGGGGGGATGGGAGCCAGGACTCCTGGGTTCTCTCCCCAGCTCTGGGAGGGGGTGGGGTCTAGTGGTTGGAGCGGTGGGGTGGGGCGGGGAGCCAGGACTCCTGGGTTCCCTCACCAGCTCTGGGATGGGAGTGGGGTCTCGTGGTTGGAGTGGTGGGGGGGGGGGGCGGGGAGCCAGGACTCCTGGGTTCTCTCCCCAGCTCTGGGAGGGGGTGGGGTCTAGTGGTTGGAGCAGTGGGGGCGGGGGCGGGGAGCCAGGACTCCTGGGTTCTCTCCCCAGCTCTGGGAGGGGGTGGGGTCTCGTGGTTGGAGCGGGGGGGTGGGGGGGCTGGGAGTCCTGACTCCTGGGTTCCCTGGGAGGGGGGGAGGGCGCTGGGAGTCGGGGAGCACACAGACTCTGGGGGGCTGGTTCTGGGGTCCCCATCTCTGACCCACTCTCTCCTCTCCCTAGATCCACTGGCCGGCGTCCCAGAGTCAGCAGAACGCCTGCCGCATGGCGGGGAAGGGGCAGCGGGTGAGATGGGGCCGGGACCCCCCAGCGCCCCCCGCCCCGTCACCCCCCCTCCTGAGACCACGCAGGGCTTCCCCAGTGACCTCTGTGGGTCTGCCCCCTCCGTGCCCCCCCGTGATCCCTGGGGATCAGCCCCCGGCCCCCCGGGACCCATTTGTCTCTGCCCCCCATGTCCTGCTGAGATCCCCCCGTTCGAGTCCCAGCCCTGCCCCGACTCACCCCGTCCCGTCTGCCCCCCAGGGCGAGTGTTTCAACTACGTGCGTCTGGTCGGAGCCCTGAACCGCACCCACCTCTACGCCTGCGGGACGGGGGCCTGCCGGCCCGTCTGCGGCCTGGTGCACCGCGGCTGGCGGTCACAGGTGAGCCGGACGCCGGGGTCCCACCCACCGCCAGGGCAGGGCGCTGCGGCTTAGACGGGGGGCTGGGAGCCCGGACTCCTGGGTTCTGCCCCGGCTCTGCGAGGGGAGTGGGGGCTGGAGGGTTAGATGGGGGGCTGGGAGCCCGGACTCCTGGGTTCTGCCCCGGCTCTGGGAGGGGAGTGGGGGCCGGAAGGTTAGATGGGGGGCTGGCAGCCGGGCTCCTGGGTTCTGCCCCGGCTCTGCGAGGGGAGTGGGGGCCGGTAGGTTAGATGGGGGGCTGGGAGCCCGGACTCCTGGGTTCTGCCCTGGCTCTGGGAGGGGAGTGGGGGCTGGAGGGTTAGACGGGGGGGCTGGGAGCCTGGACTCCTGGGTTCTCCCCCTGGCTCTGGGAGGGGAGTGGGGGCCGGTAGGTTAGATGGGGGGCTGGGAGCCTGGACTCCTGGGTTCTCTCCCTGGCTCTGGGAGGGGAGTGGGGGCCGGAAGGTTAGATGAGGGGCTGGGAGCCTGGACTCCTGGGTTCTCCCCCTGGCTCTGGGAGGGGAGTGGGGGCCGGAAGGTTAGATGGGGGGCTGGGAGCCTGGACTCCTGGGTTCTCCCCCTGGCTCTGGGAGGGGAGTGGGGGCCGGTAGGTTAGATGAGGGGCTGGGAGCCTGGACTCCTGGGTTCTCTCCCTGGCTCTGGGAGGGGAGTGGGGGCCGGAAGGTTAGATGGGGGGCTGGGAGCCTGGACTCCTGGGTTCTGCCCTGGCTCTGGGAGGGGAGTGGGGGCTGGAGGGTTAGATGGGGGGCTGGGAGCCCGGACTCCTGGGTTTCCCCCTGGCTCTGGGAGGGGAGTGGGGGCTGGAGGGTTAGACGGGGGGGCTGGGAGCCTGGACTCCTGGGTTCTCCCCCTGGCTCTGGGAGGGGAGAGGGGGCTGGAGGGTTAGACGGGGGGGCTGGGAGCCTGGACTCCTGGGTTTCCCCCTGGCTCTGGGAGGGGAGTGGGGGCCGGAAGGTTAGATGAGGGGCTGGGAGCCTGGACTCCTGGGTTCTCCCCCTGGCTCTGGGAGGGGAGTGGGGGCCGGAAGGTTAGATGAGGGGCTGGGAGCCCGGACTCCTGGGTTCTCTCCCTGGCTCTGGGAGGGGAGTGGGGGCCGGAAGGTTAGATGGGGGGCTGGGAGCCTGGACTCCTGGGTTCTCCCCCTGGCTCTGGGAGGGGAGTGGGGGCCGGTAGGTTAGATGGGGGGCTGGGAGCCCGGACTCCTGGGTTCTCTCCCTGGCTCTGGGAGGGGAGTGGGGGCCGGTAGGTTAGATGGGGGGCTGGGAGCCTGGACTCCTGGGTTCTCCCCCTGGCTCTGGGAGGGGAGTGGGGGCCGGAAGGTTAGATGAGGGGCTGGGAGCCTGGACTCCTGGGTTCTCCCCCCGGCTCTGGGAGGGGAGTGGGGGCCGGTAGGTTAGATGGGGGGCTGGGAGCCCGGACTCCTGGGTTCTCTCCCTGGCTCTGGGAGGGGAGTGGGGGCCGGTAGGTTAGATGGGGGGCTGGGAGCCCGGACTCCTGGGTTCTCTCCCTGGCTCTGGGAGGGGAGTGGGGGCCGGAAGGTTAGATGAGGGGCTGGGAGCCCGGACTCCTGGGTTCTCTCCCTGGCTCTGGGAGGGGAGTGGGGGCCGGAAGGTTAGATGAGGGGCTGGGAGCCCGGACTCCTGGGTTCTCTCCCTGGCTCTGGGAGGGGAGTGGGGGCCGGAAGGTTAGATGGGGGGGGCTGGGAGCCCGGACCCCTGGGTTCTCCCCTGGCTCGGGGCGGGGGTAGCCAGGGCAGGGTGCTGGTGGGGGGAAGAGCTCTGACCCCCCGTCCCCCCCCAGGAGTACCTGTTCCGCATGGTGCCGTGGTCCCTGGAGCCGGGGAAGGGGCGCTGCCCGTACGACCCCCGTCAGAGCAGCCTGGCCACGCTCGTCAGTAAGTGGGGGCTGGGGGGGCAGGGTCCGTCGGTCCCCCTGGGGGGACCCTGCTCGGGGGGGGGCCCTGCTCTGTGCGGGGGGGTCTCACTCCCCCCTCCCCCCAGCAGACGGGACACTCTACGCTGGGCTGCACGTGGATTTCATGGGCACCGATGCGGCCCTTTTCCGCACCATGGGCCCCCGGCCGGCCGTTCGCACGGAGCGGCACGACTCCCGCTGGCTGCACGGTATGGGGGCGGGGGGGGCGGGGGCTACGGGGCGGGCGGGGGGGGCTGCGGGGCGGGAGTGAGGGGCGCCGGCCGGGCGGGGGGGCTGTGGGAGGTTAAGGGGGGCTGCGGGCGGGAGTGAGGGGCGCCGGCCGGGCGGGGGGGCTGCGGGATGTTAAGGGGGGCTGCGGGGCGGGAGTGAGGGGCGCCGGCCGGGCGGGGGGGCTGCGGGAGGTTAAGGGGGGCTGCGGGGCGGGAGTGAGGGGTGCCGGCCGGGCGGGGGGGGGGCTGTGGGAGGTTAAGGGGGCTGCGGGGCGGGAGTGAGGGGTGCCGGCCGGGCGGGGGGGGGGCTGAGAGAGGTTAGGGGGGCTGCGGGGCGGGAGTGAGGGGCGCCGGCCGGGCGGGGGGGCTGCGGGAGGTTAAGGGGGGCTGCGGGGCGGGAGTGAGGGGCGCCGGCCGGGCGGGGGGGGGCTGCGGGAGGTTAAGGGGGGCTGCGGGGCGGGAGTGAGGGGCGCCGGCCGGGCGGGGGGGCTGCGGGAGGTTAAGGGGGGCTGCGGGGCGGGAGTGAGGGGCGCCGGCCGGGCGGGGGGGCTGCGGGAGGTTAAGGGGGCTGCGGGGCGGGAGTGAGGGGTGCCGGCCGGGCGGGGGGGGCTGCGGGAGGTTAAGGGGGGCTGCGGGGCGGGAGTGAGGGGCGCCGGCCGGGCGGGGGGGCTGCGGGAGGTTAAGGGGGGCTGCGGGGCGGGAGTGAGGGGCGCCGGCCGGGCGGGGGGGGGGGCTGAGAGAGGTTAGGGGGCTGCGGGGCGGGAGTGAGGGGTGCTGGCCGGGCGGGGGGGGCTGAGAGAGGTTAGGGGGGCTGCGGGGCAGGAGTGAGGGGCGCCGGCCGGGCGGGGGGGCTGCGGGAGGTTAAGGGGGGCTGCGGGGCGGGAGTGAGGGGCGCCGGCCGGGCGGGGGGGCTGTGGGAGGTTAAGGGGGGCTGCGGGGCGGGAGTGAGGGGCGCCGGCCGGGCGGGGGGGCTGCGGGAGGTTAAGGGGGGCTGCGGGGCGGGAGTGAGGGGCGCCGGCCGGGCGGGGGGGGGGCTGAGAGAGGTTAGGGGGGCTGCGGGGCGGGAGTGAGGGGTGCCGGCCGGGCGGGGGGGCTGCGGGAGGTTAAGGGGGGCTGCGGGGCGGGAGTGAGGGGCGCCGGCCGGGCGGGGGGATGCTCCGGGTCAGCAGCGCCCCCTGGTGGCAGACGCCGGCCTCGCACTCACCCGGGCTCTGCCCCCCGCAGACCCCGTTTTCCTCCGGGCCCACGTGGTGCCGGACAGCAGCGAGCGCGGCGACGACAAGCTGTATTTCTTCTTCCGCGAGAAGGCGCTGGAGGGCGCCGTGGGGCCCGGCGTGCTGGCCCGGGTCGGCCGGGTCTGTCTGGTGAGCGTGGCACCGGGGGGCGCCGGGGGGCGCTGGGGGGGTCTCCGTGCCCCCGCGCGCCAGGCGAGCCGGTCCTTGCCCCCGTTTCTCCCCCAGAACGATGACGGTGGGCAGCGGGCCCTGGTCGGCAAGTGGACGACGTTCCTGAAGGCCCGGCTGGTTTGCTCCGTGGTGGGCGAGGACGGGGTGGAGACCTTCTTCGACGAGCTGCGTGAGCCGGGGGGGGGGGGGGCCGGGTCCTAACTCGGGGCTCAGTCTGAGCCGTCGCTGGACGCCCGCGAATTCCTCGTGCCGGCCGGGACGCGTCCGAGCCGCGGGAGAGTCAGGGCCCGGCCCCGGCGTGACAGGGACGTTTTCCCGGCTCTGCCGGGCTGGGGTCCGGCCTCCGGCTCTGGGCATGTCCCAGCCGCGGTCTCACCCCACGGCCCAGGTCGCTACGTGCGATTCCCGGGGACACTGATGTTCAGCGGGTTACGAGCTTTCGGGCGACCCCTCACCAGGCAGCCGTCAGAGCGGGGACCGTCGCGGTGTAGACGGTCACAGGGGCCGGGGGGGTGAATACAGCTGTGGACGGTCACAGACAGGGGGGCGGGGGCCTGGATCCCTGGGTTCTCTCCCCAGCTGTGGGCAGGGAGTGGATTACAGCAGGAGGGGAGGGGAGCCCGGACGCCTGGGTTCTATCTGATTCATCTCCCCCCTCCCGCCCCCCATTTCCAGGAGATGTGTTCCTGCTGCCGACTCAGGACGAGAAGAACCCCCGGGTGTACGGGCTGTTCTCCACCCTGGGGTGAGGCGGGGATTGGGGGGAGTAACAGGGGCAGGGGGTGCTGGGCACTAGGGGGTGCTGGGCACTTGGGGGTGGGTTCTCGGAGGGGGCAGGGTGACCCCGGGGGGCCTAGGCGGTCTGTAACCCCCCTGTGTCCCCCAGGTCGGTGTTCCGGGGCTCGGCCGTCTGCGTGTACCCCCTGAGTGCCATCCGCAATGCGTTCAACGGCCCCTTCGCCCACAAAGAGGGGCACGGCTACGAGTGGGTGCCCTACACGGGCCGCGTGCCCCACCCCCGCCCCGGAGCCGTGAGTGGCGGGGCTGGGAGCCCGGACGCCTGGGTTCGCTCCCCGGCTCTGGGAGGGGAGTGGGCTCTGGTGGTTAGAGCAGGGGGGGGCTGGGAGCCCGGACGCCTGGGTTCTCCCCCCGGCTCTGGGAGGGGAGTGGGCTCTGGTGGTTAGAGCAGGGGGGGCAGGGAGCCCGGACACCTGGGTTCTGCCCCCGACTCTGGGAGGGGAGTGGGCTCTCGTGATTAGAGAGGGGGTCGGGCAGGGAGCCCGGACGCCTGGGTTCTCCCCCCGGCTCTGGGAGGGGAGTGGGCTCTGGTGGTTAGAGCGGGGGGGCTGGGAGCCCGGACGCCTGGGTTCTCCCCCCGGCTCTGGGAGGGGAGTGGGCTCTGGTGGTTAGAGCGGGGGGGCTGAGAGCCCGGACACCTGGGTTCTCCCCCCGGCTCTGGGAGGGGAGTGGGCTCTGGTGGTCAGAGCAGGGGGGGCAGGGAGCGCGGACGCCTGGGTTCTCCCCCCGGCTCTGGGAGGGGAGTGGGCTCTGGTGGTCAGAGCAGGGGGGGCAGGGAGCCCGGACACCTGGGTTCTGCCCCCGACTCTGGGAGGGGAGTGGGCTCTCGTGATTAGAGAGGGGGTCGGGCAGGGAGCGCGGACGCCTGGGTTCTCCCCCCGGCTCTGGGAGGGGAGTGGGCTCTGGTGGTCAGAGCAGGGGGGGCAGGGAGCCCGGACGCCTGGGTTCTCCCCCCCGGCTCTGGGAGGGGAGTGGGCTCTGGTGGTTAGAGCGGGGGGGCAGGGAGCCCGGATGCCTGGGTTCTCCCCACGACTCTGGGAGGGGAGTGGGTTCTCGTGATTAGAGAGGGGGTCGGGCAGGGAGCCCGGATGCCTGGGTTCTCCCCCCGGCTCTGGGAGGGGAGTGGGCTCTCGTGATTAGAGAGGGGGTCGGGCAGGGAGCCCGGACGCCTGGGTTCTCCCCCCGGCTCTGGGAGGGGAGTGGGCTCTGGTGTTAGAGCAGGGGGGGCTGAGAGCCCGGACGCCTGGGTTCTCCCCCCGGCTCTGGGAGGGGAGTGGGCTCTGGTGGTTAGAGCAGGGGGGGCAGGGAGCCCGGACGCCTGGGTTCGCTCCCCGGCTCTGGGAGGGGAGTGGGCTCTCGTGATTAGAGAGGGGGTCGGGCAGGGAGCCCGGATGCCTGGGTTCTCCCCCCGGCTCTGGGAGGGGAGTGGGCTCTGGTGTGAGAGCAGGGGGGGCAGGGAGCGCGGACGCCTGGGTTCTCCCCCCGGCTCTGGGAGGGGAGTGGGCTCTGGTGTGAGAGCAGGGGGGGCAGGGAGCGCGGACGCCTGGGTTCTCCCCCCGGCTGTGGGAGGGGAGTGGGCTCTGGTGTTAGAGCGGGGGGGCAGGGAGCCCGGACGCCTGGGTTCTCTCCCGCTCTGTCCCCGCAGTGCCCGGGCGGGGCCTTCACCCCGGGGCTGGGCTCCACGCGCGAGTTCCCGGACGAGCTGGTGACATTCGTGCGCTCGCACCCGCTGATGTTCGACCCCGTGTACCCGGTGCCGCGCCGCCCCCTGCTGGTCCGCGCCGGCCTCCCCTACGGCTTCACCGCGCTGGCCGTCGACCTGGCGCAGGCGGCCGACGGGCGCTACGAGGTGCTCTTCCTCGGCACGGGTACGCAGGACGCCGGGGTCCCCTCCCCGGCCCGGGGGTGGGGGCTGGGAGCCCGGACGCCTGGGTCCCCGGGCGGGGCGGGGGTTCCCCATCTCAGGTGCTCTCTCCCCTCCCCCAGACCGGGGCACGGTGCAGAAAGTGGTGGTGCTGCCCAAGGACCCAGGCGTCCTGGAGGAGCTGACGCTGGAGGAGGTGGAGGTGTTCAAGGTGAGAGGCCCCGCCCCTGCTGCCCAGGCCCCGCCCCTTTCCCCTCCCTTCCCTCTGGGCCCCGCCCCTTTTGGCTGCACCCTTGCATCCTAGCCCCGCCCCTTCCCACCAGGCCCTGCCTTCTATGGCTCCTCCCCCTCCCTGTAGGCCCTGCCTCCTCTTGGGCTCTTCACAGTCACCAGGCCCCGCCTCCTTCTCTGGCTCCGCCCCCTTAGCCAGACCCCACCTCCTTCCTAGGCTCCGCCTCTTCCTGCCCCACTTCTCACCACCCCGCCTGTCTCCCCACAGGCCCCAGTCCCTGTGAAGACGCTCTGGATTTCCTCAAAGCGGGTAGGTCGGGGGCGGGACTGGGGCTCGCAGGCAGGCAGGAGGGGCTGGGAGCCAGGACGCCTGGGTTCTCTCCCCGGCTCTGCGAGGGGAGTGGGGGCTAGTGGTTAGTGCAGGGGGGCTGGGAGCCAGGACGCCTGGGTTCTCTCCCCGGCTCTGCGAGGGGAGTGGGAGCTAGTGGTTAGTGCAGGAGGGGCTGGGAGCCAGGACGCCTGGGTTCTCTCCCCGGCTCTGCGAGGGGAGTGGGGGCTAGTGGTTAGTGCAGGGGGGCTGGGAGCCAGGACGCCTGGGTTCTCTCCCCGGCTCTGCGAGGGGAGTGGGGGCTGGTGGTTAGTGCAGGGGGGCTGGGAGCCAGGACTCCTGGGTTCTCTCCCCAGCTCTGCGAGGGGAGTGGGGGCTAGTGGTTAGTGCAGGGGGGGCTGGGAGCCAGGATGCCTGGGTTCTCTCCCCGGCTCTGCGAGGGGAGTGGGGGCTGGTGGTTAGTGCAGGGGGGCTGGGAGCCAGGACTCCTGGGTTCTCTCCCCGGCTCTGCGAGGGGAGTGGGGGCTGGTGGTTAGTGCCGGGGGGCTGGCAGGGGTCTGTGGGTCGTCGGGGGGTCTGTCCGTGCGTCCGTCCCTCAGGTGCGCGTCTGTCCCCAGCACCAGCTGTATGTCTCCTCGGACGTGGGGCTGGCCCAGCTGAGCCTCCATCGCTGTGGGGCCTACGGCCCGGCCTGCGCCGACTGCTGCCTGGCCCGGGACCCCCACTGCGCTTGGGACGGGCACCGCTGCGCCCGCTACAGCCCCGCCCCCGGCAGGTGAGTGCCCGGACGCCTGGGTCCCGCGCCCCGGGGGAGCCCCACCGCCCCGCCCCCGCCGGGGGAGCGCCCGGACGCCTGGGTCCCGTGCCCCCAGGGAGGCAACTTGCCAAAGCCACTCTCCGGCACCACTTACCGCGGGGGGGGGCCAGAGGGGGCGGGGCGGCAGGGACAGCCGGGGGGGAGGTGGCAGGAACTGACGCTGTATCCCGCCCCCCGCCCCCCGCCAGGCGTGTCCGGCGCCAGGACATCAAACACGGAGACCCCCTTCGCCAGTGCCGGGGCTTCAACGCCCAGGGTGAGTGCCCCTCGCGGGGGGATGGGGGCAGCCAGGACGCTTGGGTTCGAACCCCAGCTCTGGGGGGCGGGGCTGGGAGCCAGGACGCCTGGGTTCAATCCCCAGCTCTGGGGGGGGGGCTGGGAGCCAGGACGCCTGGGTTCAAACCCCAGCTCTGGTGGGGGGAGGGGTGGGAGCCAGGACTCCTGGGTTCAAACCCCAGCTCTGGGGGGGTGGGCTGGGAGCCAGGATGCCTGGGTTCAATCCCCAGCTCTGGTGGGGGGAGGGGCTGGGAGCCAGGACGCCTGGGTTCAAACCCCAGCTCTGGGGGGGGGCTGGGAGCCAGGACTCCTGGGTTCAATCCCCAGCCCTGGGGGAGGAGTGGGGGTCTGGTGATTAGAGTGGGGGGGCTGGGAGCCAGGACTCCTGGGTTCAATCCCCAGCTCTGGGGGGCGGGGCTGGGAGCCAGGATGCCTGGGTTCAATCCCCAGCCCTGGGGGAGGAGTGGGGGTCTGGTGATTAGAGTGGGGGGGCTGGGAGCCAGGACTCCTGGGTTCAAACCCCAGCTCTGGTGGGGGGAGGGGCTGGGAGCCAGGACGCCTGGGTTCAATCCCTGGCTCGGGGGGGTGTCTCTGTTGCTCTCCCCCCTGACGTGTGTCTCCCCCCAGCCGAGCAGCGGCTGGAGGAGCAGGTGCAGTTCGGGGTGGAGGGGGGCAGCGTCTTCCTGGAGTGCCGGCCCCCCTCCCCCCGCGCCCAGGTCCGGTGGCTGCTGCAGCTGGAGGGTGGCACCTGGCGCCCGGTGAGTGACCCCCCCGCCGCGCGGTGGCCCCCAGTCCCAGCCCCGTCTGACCCGTCCCCCGTGTCTCTCTCTGCCCCCAGCTGCCCCGGGAGCGGGTTCTCCTGCAGACGCCCCAGGGGGTCCTGCTGGGCCCGGTGACGCCGTCGGACGGGGGCCGGTACCAGTGCGTGGGCACCGAGAACAGCTACACGCGTCCCCTGCACCGCCTGCTGCTCCGGGTCCTGCCCCGCGGCCTGCTGGGGGGCCCCCTGCCCCCCGCCTGCCGGAGCCAGTGGGGCCGGCCCCGCCCCGGAGCCGGGCAGGGGGGCCGCAACGGGACCCGGACCGGAGCCGCGGCCTTTGGACCCAGCCCGGGGGGCCCGGATCGGCGACGGGACCGGGCCGGAGCCAGCCGGCGCCCCCCACCCCGGAACTGAGTGGGGACCCGAGGCCGGGGTGAGGGGCTCGGACCCTGGGGGGGCGCCGGCTGGGGGTGGGTTCGTTCCACATTCCACGGGGGGCGAATCGCCCACTGCTGGGGAGGGGGGGCTGCGTTTCCTTTCCATGTACATAGTCTCCTTTGCTGATGGGGGGGGAGGCGGGGAACCCGGATGCCTGGGTTCCCCCCCTCCGTTTGATTTGCAGAGTCTATTTTTTCACAGCTGGGGGGATTTCTAACAGGGCTGGACTTGGGTTGTTTTAAAATTAATTTATTTTTTTATCCCGCCCCCGATTTCCTGGGACCCCGTCTGCTGTGGACGAATCCGGCTGCTGCCGATTAAAGGGGCCGGTCTTTGATTTTCCGAATGTGCCCCCAGCGCATGGGGAGGGGCTGGCTCGTCACTTTGGGGGGGACCCGCAGCCCCTGCCAGCCCGGCCCTGGGATCCCCCATTTCCCTCCCAGCCCTGCCGGTGCCCCCCACTCTGACCCGCAGCCCCCCGCCAGCCCGGCCCTGCCTCCCCCCCAGCCCTGCCGGTGCCCCCCACTCCCGACCCGCAGCCCCCCGCCAGCCCGGCCCTGCCTCCCCCCCAGCCCTGCCGGTGCCCCCCACTCCCGACCCGCAGCCCCCCGCCAGCCCGGCCCTGCCTCCCCCACAGCCCTGCCGGTGCCCCCCACTCCCGACCCGCAGCCCCCCGCCAGCCCGGCCCTGCCTCCCCCCCAGCCCTGCCGGTGCCCCCCACTCCCGACCCGCAGCCCCCCGCCAGCCCGGCCCTGCCTCCCCCCCAGCCCTGCCGGTGCCCCCCACTCCCGACCCGCAGCCCCCCGCCAGCCCGGCCCTGCCTCCCCCCCAGCCCTGCCGGTGCCCCCCACTCCCGACCCGCAGCGCCCCGCCAGCCCGACCCTGCCTCCCCCCCAGCCCTGCCGGTGCCCCCCACTCCCGACCCGCAGCCCCCCGCCAGCCCGGCCCTGCCTCCCCCCCAGCCCTGCCGGTGCCCCCCACTCCCGACCCGCAGCGCCCCGCCAGCCCGACCCTGCCTCCCCCCCAGCCCTGCCGGTGCCCCCCACTCCCGACCCGCAGCCCCCCGCCAGCCCGGCCCTGCCTCCCCCCCAGCCCTGCCGGTGCCCCCCACTCCCGACCCGCAGCCCCCCGCCAGCCCGGCCCTGCCTCCCCCCCAGCCCTGCCGGTGCCCCCCACTCCCGACCCGCAGCCCCTGCTAGCCCGGCCCTGCCTCCCCCCCAGCCCTGCCGGTGCCCCCCACTCCCGACCCGCAGCCCCTGCCCTGGGCTCTCTCCTGCCCCGGGGGAGGTTGGGGGTGGGGGGGCTCTGGGGAACGGGTCGGGGCCAGCTTGGGGAAATTTGGGGTTGGGGCGGGCAGCTGCTCCATCCCCTGGCGCCCGGCGTGGTGGGGGTGGGGCTCGGGCCGCCCCGGTTCTGCCCCTTGGCCCCCCCCGGCCAGCGTCCGAGAGGAGACGTCTGTGCAGCTGGCTGGTCACGTCCCAACCGGGTTTATTCCGGGCCCAGGCGTCGGGTCCTCTCAGGCCTGGTTTGCTTTCGGGGGCCCAGGAGATGGTGGGGGGGAAAGCTGGGGGGGCCCCCCAATTTCTCTCCCCGAGTTCCAGGACCCAGAGGAGGAGCGGGGGGGTTGGACAGGTGTAACCGTTCGGGTCCCAATTCGGCCTCGATGCTCGGGGGCGGGGCCGGCCCCTTTGCCGGACTCTGTGCCGAACGCCGCCCCGCGGGGCCAGGCTGGGACGCTCCCCGAGCGCCGTGGCCAGGCCGCCCAGGGGAGCCCCCCGAGCCGGGAGCGTGGGGATACGGGGCCGGCTGGTTTCGGCCTGGCCGCGCGCCCAGCCCAGCCCAGCCCCACGCCTCTGGGCTCCGTTCCCGGCGCCAGCTGCCCCCGCGAGGCGTCCTGCCGCGGCCGGTGTCGGCTCCACCCCCCGGGGGTCTGTGGCCCCCACCCGGAGCCGCCTCGGGGGGACAGTGCAAAGGTACGGGCACGGGGAGACTCGTGCTGGGCTTCGCCATGCTCCGGCCCTGTCCCGGGGGCAGCGGACGCCAGCCCCCCGCCGCGTCTCCGGGGGGGACAGCCCCGTGCCTGGCCGCGCCGGGGGGGGATGCCGGGGCGTCGTCCCAGCCGCGTCCCGCTCCGGAGCCCACACTGAGCGGGCTGGGAACCCCGTCGGGGTCGTGTGCAGTGAGGATGTGCCCGGCTGGGTCCGCGCCCGGGGCAGGACCGGGGAGACGCGAGCCGGGGTAACAGGAGTGTCCCAGCCTGGGGGTGAAGACGACGGACACGCCCGGGGCCGGGGGCGTTGTGTGAACAGGGGGGAGCCAGGAGCTGGTGCTGCAGGAGCCCCCTGCCCGATCCCCGGTCCCATCCGCCCCGAGGGGCAGGAGCCCCCTGCCCGATCCCCGGTCCCATCCGCCCCGAGGGGCAGGAGCCCCCTGCCCGATCCCCGGTCCCATCCGCCCCGAGGGGCAGGAGCCCCCTGCCCGATCCCCGGTCCCATCCGCCCCGAGGGGCAGGAGCCCCCTGCCCGATCCCCGGTCCCATCCGCCCCGAGGGGCAGGAGCCCCCTGCCCGATCCCCGGTCCCATCCGCCCCGAGGGGCAGGAGCCCCCTGCCCGATCCCCGGTCCCATCCGCCCCGAGGGGCAGGAGCCCCCTGCCCTGGTGATGGGGCGTGGGGGCGGCTCTGGTACTAACTGGCCCCCTCGCGGTTGCGTCGTCGGGCGCCATGCCCCCGGGTTCGATCCGGTCCGCGGGGGCCGCGTTACGTCTCCAGTCGGGCTGCCCAGACCCGACCCTGGGGCCAGCCCTGTCCCGGTCGTCACCCCCAGGTGTGAGAGCTACTGGGGGGGGCTTAGAACGAGACAGTCCCGGGGGCTCAATTCACTTCCTCAGACGCCCCGGGACGAGAACCGGAAACCAGCCGCCCTGGCTAAAGAACCAAGGCAGAGAAGTGGTGAGGGGCAGACGCGTCTTGAACCCGAGAAATCCTCGCGGGGAGGCGGGAGGAGCCCGACCTCTGGGGAGCGAAGCGTGAAAATACCATGGGGAGGCCGCAGGAACGTGAGAGCAGCGAGCCGGGGACTCGGACACTCCCAGCAAAACAGGCTCCGTCCCGCCGAAGCAGGAAGCTGCTAACCAACCCGTGGGGCCCCTGGGCGGTGGCGGTGCTGAGGGAGCAGTCAAGGACGACAAGGCCTTTGCGGAGAAACTCAGTGAATTCTTTGCATGGGTCTTCACGGCTGACGGGCGGGAGATTCCCAGACCTGAGCCGGTCTCGTTCGGTGACAGGTCTGAGGAACTGCCCCAGACTGAGGTGTCACGAGAACAAATGGATAAACTAAACGGCGGTAAGTCCCCGGGACCGGGTGGGATCCACCCAAGAGTTGGGAAGGACTCAAAGGTGAAGTTGCAGAACTAACAACCGGGGTTTGTAACCTGCCCTTTAAATCCGCTTCTGTCCCGATGACGGGAGGGGAGCGAATGTGACCCCACAATCGCTCCAAAGGGCTCCCGAGGTGACCCCGGCGATCCCGGGCCGGTGGCCTGACTCCAGGACCGGGCAACTGGGGGAAACTCGCAAAGCCCAGAACTGTCAGCCAGCGGGATGAGTGGAGTTTGTTGGGGAGGAGCCCCCCGGGTTTTCGTAACGGGAAATTGGGCCTCCCCCATCGGCTGAGGGGCCGACAAGCGCGTGGACGAGGGGCCGTGGGGGCACCGTGTGCGTAGATGGTCAGGCAGCCAGTGACAAGGTCCCTCACCAAAGCAGGGGGCGGCTGCTCCGAGGGATCCGGCTTTTCCACTTCCCTCGCCAGGGTCACTGCTGGTGGAGGGAAGGGGATTAGCTGGGCAGTCCCTGTGTCCCCCTCCCGTCCCCAGCCTCACTGAACACCCCCCCTTTTCTTTCCTGCTGCCTCCCCACCCGGATGCCTGGGTTCCTCTTTCTTCCTCTCCCTGTTCCTCCTCCCCCCACCAGTGCTTGGACACCCGGGTCCCCCCAGCCGGGCCCTGCCCAGACGTCTGGATCCCCTCCTGGCTCCCTCCCTATCTACGGACTGCCCTGCCTGGACGCCTGGGTCCCTCCCCTCCCCCCTGCAGCGAGAGAGGAAGGGGTTATAAGGCGGCAGGGAGGCCGGGGACAGGACCCCCCCACCCCAGATCTGGGCCCCATTCGGCCGTGCCCATTGGTAGTGGTTTTACGGCAGCACCCTGACCGTCCAGCTGAGAGGTGACCCCGGGGGGGGGCCGTCCGGCAGGGGCGCAACCCATAACTGGACGGTAGCCCAAGATCAGGCCTCGTTATGCTGTGGGCATTACTAGCAGCATTATGGTAGCCCAGACCAGGCCCCCACCTGGGGCCCCCCCCACCGGCCAGACACGGCGAATGTCACGAGGGGCCGGGGCCTTCGCTCAGGACAGGGACCCCCCCGACTCCCAGCCAGGAGGGACCCCCCTCCCACGGTCACCTGCCTCCATTCAGGTGGGACACTGGGATAGACACCCCCCACCCCAGCCCCACTGTGTCTGCTCGGAAGGGGTGCAGCAGATGGGGGAAACTGAGGCAGGGCCAGAGGCGGTGGCGAAGGGAGCCAGAAAAGCACTCACGGTTTGTGGTCCGGGGTTGTGGGTCCCGCACCCGGCTGGGCCCGACTCCGCACGCCCGGAGCGCGGGTGGGTGGATTTGCAGCACTGCCCCACGGCCGAGCCCACAGAGCCAGCCAGCCAGGCCTGCAATGGGCACTTCTTTGCATGGGTCTTCACGGCTGACGGGCGGTTCCAGATACCCCAGCCCCCCATGTGACCCCACACTGCCCCGGCACTTCCGAGCTCTTCCTGCAAACTTCCCCCCCACAGTGCCTGCCCCCCACACATCCAGCCCTGCCAGCCTGTGGTTACAGTCGGGTGACGCCCCGCCCCTGGCTTCCTGCTCTTCGTGGCCCCCAATGCTGCCCGGCTCCAACCCCCCGGCCCAAAATCCCCTTCCCCCCTCCGCACTCCCCTCCCAGAGCTGGGCAGAGAACCCAGGAGTCCTGGTTCCCAACACCCCCCTGCTCTAACCACTAGCCCCATGGGTGTGAGCTGGGTGCGAGGCAGGATACCAGGGTAGATGGGCACAAAACTCCATGACACTCCCCCGCTAGGTTGACAGGTTTTATTATTGACAGATCATGGATGCGAAAGTGCCCCCCTGCCCCTCCCCCCACTTCTGCCAGTGCCCCTCACTCCCGACCCGCAGCCCTCGCAAGCCCAGCCCTGCCCCCCCCACCTCTGCCGGTGCCCCTCACTCCTGACCTGCAGCCCCCGCAAGCCCAGCCCTGCGCCCCCCACCTCTGCTGGTGCCCCTCACTCCCAACCCGCAGCCCTCGCAAGCCCAGCCCTGCGCCCCCCACCTCTGCTGGTGCCCCTCACTCCTGACCCGCAGCCCCTGCCAGCCCGGCCCTGGGCCCCCCCACCTCTGCCGGTGCCCCTCACTCCCGACCTGCAGCCCAGCCCTGGGCCCCCCCACCTCTGCTGGTGCCCCTCACTCCCGACCTGCAGCCCCTGCAAGCCCAGCCCTGCCCCCCCCACCTCTGCCGGTGCCCCTCACTCCTGACCTGCAGCCCCCGCAAGCCCAGCCCTGCGCCCCCCACCTCTGCTGGTGCCCCTCCCTCCCGACCCGCAGCCCTCGCAAGCCCAGCCCTGCGCCCCCCACCTCTGCTGGTGCCCCTCACTCCTGACCTGCAGCCCCCGCAAGCCCAGCCCTGCGCCCCCCACCTCTGCTGGTGCCCCTCACTCCCGACCCGCAGCCCCTGCCAGCCCGGCCCTGGGCCCCCCCCACCTCTGCCGGTGCCCCTCACTCCCGACCTGCAGCCCTCGCCAGCCCAGCCCTGCGCCCCCCACCTCTGCTGGTGCCCCTCACTCCTTACCCGCAGCCCCTGCCAGCCCGGCCCTGGGCCCCCCCACCTCTGCCGGTGCCCCTCACTCCCGACCTGCAGCCCAACCCTGGGCCCCCCCACCTCTGCCGGTGCCCCTCACTCCCGACCCGCAGCCCCTGCCAGCCCGGCCCTGGGCCCCCCCCACCTCTGCCGGTGCCCCTCACTCCAGACCCGCAGCCCCTGCCAGCCCGGCCCTGGGCCCCCCCCACCTCTGCCGGTGCCCCTCACTCCAGACCCGCAGCCCCTGCCAGCCCGGCCCTGGGCCCCCCCACCTCTGCCGGTGCCCCTCATTCCTGACTTGCAGCCCAGCCCTGGGCCCCCCCACCTCTGCCGGTGCCCCTCACTCCCGACCTGCAGCCCCCTGCTGCTACTTATGGGGGGAGGGCTGGACCCATGTCTCATTGCAGTCTGTGGGGCCGAGGGTGGGGAGGCTCTTTCTCCTTTTAGCCCCTCCCCATCCATGCCTCAGCTGTCTCTGGGGCAGGCGGGGAGCCTGTGGCCAGGGGCGAGTTGGGAAAGGCGGGCGAGGGGCCTGTGGCCTGGTGGGGGGCGGGGCTGTGGTCCCAGGCTGTCCCCAGCCTCAGAGGGGGCTGCTGGGGGGCTGGGGGGGCTGGGGCTGGGGTTTGGTCCTTCATGCAGTTGGGTGGCTCATGCAGACGCCAGCACCTGCAGGGAGAAAAGGGGGGAGACCATGAGCGCTGGGAGGGGCAAGGCCTGGGGGGACCCCTGTGGGATGGGGGGGCCGGTGGGGGTCACTGCAGGGGGCCAGGCCGGGTCCCACCTCTCTGGTGAGCAGCCCCTGTAAGGGAGGGGGCCAGGCTAAACCGGGGGGGCGTGGCTGGGTGGGTGGGACGGTGTGATGGGGCGTGGCCACGTGTGGGGGTTGTATTGTGGGCGTGGCCAGGGAGCGCTGCTGGGGGCGTGGCTGTTCAGGGGCGTGGCCAGGTGGGTGTGGCTAGGTGCCCGGGTGGGGTCTGTGCTGGGGGCGTGGCCTGGGTGCACACAGGGGCGTGGCTAGAGGGGTGGAGCCAATCCTCACCCCTCTCCACATGCACAGACTCCCCCATCCTCACCTCTGGGGTCACCATTCCCCGCGTGTCCCCGCTGGAGCCCCCTCCTCCGCCCCGTCGGCCTCGGGGCCCTGCCCCATCTTGGTGATGTGGCGCAGGAAGGACGTGGCGTTGATAGCTCGCTGGGGGGGCACAGAGAATATCCTGCGTGAGACCCCCCCCTGGACGGCTAGCCCCCAAGGGAGCCCCGCAGCTCACCCACCCTCTGGGGACAGGACCCAGGTGTCCGGGACGGCTAGCCCCCAGGGGAGCCCCCCAGCTCACCCACCCTCTGGGGATAGGACCCAGGTGTCCGGGACAGCTCGTCCCAAGGGGGACCCACTCTCTGGGGACGGGACCCAGGCATCCGGGACGGCGAGCCCCCCAGCTCACCCACCCTCTGGGACAGGACCCAGGCGTCCAGGACAGCTCGTCCCAAGGGGGACCCAACCTCTGGGGACGGGACCCAGGTGTCTGGGACGTCTAGCCCCTAGGGGAGCCCCCCAGCTCACCCACCCTCTGGGGACGGGACCCAGGCGTCCGGGACGGCGAGCCCCCCAGGTCACCCACCCTCTGGGGACGGGACCCAGGTGTCCGGGACAGCTCGTCCCAAGGGGGACCCACCCTCTGGGGACGGGACCCAGGCATCCGGGACGGCGAGCCCCCAGGGGAGCCCCCCAGCTCACCCACCCTCTGGGGACGGGACCCAGGTGTCCAAAACAGCTCGTCCCAAGGGGGACCCAACCTCTGGGAACGGGACCCAGGCATCTGGGACAGCGAGCCCCCCAGGTCACCCACCCTCTGGGGACGGGACCCAGGTGTCCGGGACAGCTAGTCCCAAGGGGGACCCACCCTCTGGGGACAGGACAGAGGCGTCCGGGGTGGGGGGATGGGACCCAGGCGTCCGGAGCTCACCTTCCACTGAGTCCTGGCAAAGTTTTTCTGGATCTGTTCACTGATGGAGCCATGGATGTCTTTGTCCAGCGCCGTGTCCCCCGAGATCCTGGGGGGGGTCAGAGGTGAAAGGTCAGGGGGCTCTCGCTGGGGACCCCCACCCCCTCCCGTCCCACGGTGGGGGGAGCTCACCATGGGTGCTGCAGGGCCTGTTCACACGTGTAGCGTTTCTCGGGATCCCGCTGCAGCAGCTGCTGGATGAAATCCTTGGCTGGGGGAGGGAAGGGGGGTCCCTGTGAGCTGGGGACTCCCAAAGCCCCCTGCCATCGGGAACCCCCATCATCGGGGGCCCCCCGTGTCCCCTCCCAGGTAGGGACCCCCACTCCCAGATGGGGGATCCCCATCCGTCTCCCTGCTGTCCTAGCCCCCCCGGTTCCCCTGCCTGCCCCCCAGGGGCCCCGCCCAGATTTGGGGGGCACCCCGCGGGTCTCACCTGAGTCCGAGATGTCGTCCCAATAGGGCGAGTCGAACTCGAACGCTCCTTTGAGGATCTGGGCGAAGAGTTCGGAGTCGTTGTCGTCGTAGAAGGGGGGGTAACCGCACAGCCTGGGGGGGCACAGGAGGGTGAGAGGTGGGTCACCCCTCCCCCGGGGGCCAGCACCCCCCACCTTCTTCCCGGATGCCTGGGTCTCCTCCCCATCTCTCCTCCCGTCTCCAGAAACACCGTCCCGGATGCCTGGGTCCTGTTTGCCAACCCAGGTGCCTGGGTCCTGTTCTGCAGGGCCGGGTGTGCTGTGGGAGCCCCTGGTAGCAGCACCCCCGGATGCCTGGGTCCCATTCCTGACCCCGGACTCCTGGGTCCCATTCTATGGGGCGGGGTGTGCTGTGGGAACCCCCGGCAGTGGTGTCCCCCGGACGCCTGGGTCCCGTTCCTGACCCCGGACTCCTGGGTCCCATTCTTTGGGGCGGGGTGTGCTGTGGGAACCCCCGGCAGTGGTGTCCCCCGAGCGCCGCCCCCCGGGTGGGACTTACAGGATGTAGGAGATGACGCCCAGGGCCCACGAATCCACAGCTTTCCCGTAGGGCTTCTGCTCCAGGAGCTCAGGGGCTGGAGGGCGAGAGATGGGAGTCACTGCTCCTGGCCCCCCCACCCCCCAAACTGCCCCTGCCCCCCCGCCTGCTTCCGACCCCCCCGAACTTCCCCTGCCTGCCCCTGGCCCCCCCAACCTTCCCCTGCCCCCCACCTGCCCCTGTCCCCCCCAAACTGTCCCCGGGCTCCGCCTCCCTCACCCACGTAGCCGGGGGTCCCGCAGGCCGTGGCCATCACCCCGTCCGACTCCAGCTTGGAGAGCCCAAAATCCGTGATCATGATCTTGGCGTCCTCGAAGGGGCTGGCGTAGAGCAGGTTCTCGGGCTGGGGGGGCATGGGGGGGGGTTAAACTGGGGGGCATCGGGGCAGAGACCCCCATGGCTGCAGGCCCCCCACCTAACCCCTCCCTGCAGCCCCCCATCCCTGCCCCTCTCAGATCCCCCCACCCCCCTCTGACGCTCTGCCCCCTGCTGTGACTCCGCCTCCACCCGGGACCCCACGGAGACCACGCCCCCTTCCTGTGGCCCCACCCCAGGCCCCTCCGAGACCACGCCCCTCCCCCACAGGCCCCGCCCCTAGGCTCCTCTGAGACCCCGCCCCCCAGGCCCCGCCCCTCACCTTGAGGTCCCGGTGCACTATCCCCAGCCGGTGTAGGCAGCTCAGGGCCCCCAGCAGCTGCCGGACGAGGCGGCTGGCGTCCCGCTCCGTGTAGTGCCCCCTCTCGACGATCCGGTCGAACAGCTCCCCCCCCGTCACCCTGCCGGAGACACCCCCGTGAGCCGGGGAGAGGACCCAGGAGTCCGGGTTCCCAGCCACCTCCCCGCCCTCGTCACTGGACCCCCTCCCCTCCCAGAGCCCGGGAGAGAACCCAGGAGTCCAGGCTCCCAGCCCCGCCTGGCGCTCTAACCCCCCGCCCCAACCACCAGACCCCACTCCCCTCCCAGAGCCAGCAGAACCCAGGCGTCCGGGCTCACAGCTGCATGGCCAGGTACAGGTGCGTGGGGGTTTCGTAGATGTTCTCCAGAGCCACGATGTTCTCGTGCTGGATCCTGCAAGGGGGAGCAGAGACAGGTGGGGGGGGGGCTCGGGCCCCCCGAAAGCGCCCCTGAGCCCCTCAAACCCGCCCCCCCACAGCTCCCTATCCCCTCCCCCATCCACACCCCCCACAACTCCCCATCCGCACCCCACTGCCCCCCACAGCTCCCCATCCCCACACCCCTCCCCTATCCACACCCCCCACAGCTCCCCATCCTCACCCCACTGCCCCCCACAGCTCCCCCATCCACACACCCCTCCCTCATCCACACACCCCCATCCACACACCCCTCCCCCATCCACAGCTCCCCATCTGCACCCCACTGCCCCCCACAGCTCCCCAGCCCCACACCCCTCCCCCCACAGCTCCCCCTGATGCTGGCCGCCCTCAACACCCCCAACGTTCCCTTCTGATCACTGCCCCCCATCCCCCTCCGTCCATGCCCACCCCACACTGACCCTCCGACCCCCCCTTACTTCCTGAGTACGGCGATTTCATTCTCCACAGCCAGCTCCTTGCCCCGCAGCGCCTTCTTGGGGATGCATTTCAGGGCCACCAGCCGCTGGGAGCCCCGCTCCTGGGCCAGGAACACCTCCGAGAAGGCCCCGCTGTGGGACAGACCGACAGGGGGTCAGTCTCCAGGTGGGGCGGCTCCCCCCCAACCCAGCGATGCAGAGAAGGGGAAACCGAGGCATGGAGACGCTGGAGAGCAGGTGTCCCCCCAGAGCCACCAGCCCAGGAGTCCTGGCTCCCAGCCCCCCGCCTCTAACCTGCCCCCTCCCTAGGTTTTGCCCCCCACCCTTGTTGGGTGACTCACGCCCCAAGTTTCTCCTTGATGTCATAGACAGTGCCGATCTCCTCCGTGGTTTTCCTCCAGCTCTCTCCCATCAGCATGGCACGCGGGTCCGGCCGGGCGCTGGGGAGACGGGGGAGGTCAGGCCCCATGGGTTGGGCACAGAACCCTGCTCTGACCCAGCAGCCCCACTCCCCTCCCAGGGCGGGGAGAGAACCCAGGAGTCCTGGCTCCCAGCCCTCCCCCTCCACACTCTAACCACCAGCCCCCACTCCCCTCCCAGGGCTGGGAGAGAACCCAGGAGTCCTGACTCCCAGCCCCCCCCCACTCTAACCACCAGCCCCCACTCCCCTCCCAGGGCGGGGAGAGAACCCAGGAGTCCTGGCTCCCAGCCCTCCCCCTCCACACTCTAACCGCCAGCCTCCACTCCCCTCCCAGGGCTGGGAGAGAACCCAGGAGTCCTGACTCCCAGCCCCCCCCCCACTCTAACCACCAGCCCCCACTCCCCTCCCAGGGCGGGGAGAGAACCCAGGAGTCCTGTCTCCCAGCCCTCCCCCTCCACACTCTAACCACCAGCCCCCACTGCCCTCCCAGGGCGGGGAGAGAACCCAGGAGTCCTGACTCCCAGCCCCCCCCACTCTAACTACCAGCCCCCACTGCCCTCCCAGGGCGGGGAGAGAACCCAGGAGTCCTGTTCAGAACCGATAGGGGTTGAAGACCAGATGCCCTGAGCAGGGCTTTGGTGAGGGACCCCCATTCTGGGGGGGGGCAGGAAGTGGGGGCACCTTCCCATGGGGCTGTGCTAGACCCTCCCCTGAAAGACTGGGGTCACTGTGCCAAGCTTCCCCCCACACCACACACCAGGGAACTTCCATGGTTAATTGGTACATGGGAGGCAAAAAAGACGACACCAGTGGGCGTCCCACAGGTCTGGGGGCGACAGGATCTGGGCAGGGGGTAAGGGCTGGGAAAGGGTCAGGATTTGTGTGTTCAGTTAGTGTGTGGAAGGGAGGGAGAGGACACAAGGGGACGGTTGGGTCATATGAGTGGATGGATGGGGCGTGTGGGGATGGAGGGATGGGGCGTGTGGGGGTGGATGGATGGAGGGATGGGGCATGTGGGGATGGAGGGATGGGGCGTGTGGGGATGGATGGATGGAGGGATGGGGCATGTGGGGATGGAGGGATGGGGCGTGCGGGGATGGAGAGATGGGGCGCGTGGGGAAGGATGTGCCCAGACGAGGGAGGAGTCTAGTCTGGGAAAGAAGCTTCCTGGACCTTGTTACCCGTGATCGGTTCCGAGACGTGCTCGGCTTCGACTTGCGGGTTCTGTGGGGATGGAGGGATGGGGCATGTGGGGATGGTGGGATGGGGCATGTGGGGATGGATGGATGGAGGGATGGGGCATGTGGGGATGGAGGGATGGGGCGTGTGGGGATGGAGGGATGGGGTGTGTGGGGATGGACGGATGGAGGGATGGGGCATGCGGGGATGGAGGGATGGGGCGTGCGGGATGGAGGGATGGGATGTGTGGGGATGGACGGATGGAGGGATGGGGCGTGCGGGGATGGAGGGATGGGGCGTGTGGGGATGGAGGGATGGGGCGTGTGGGGATGGAGGGATGGGGCGTGCGGGGATGGCGGGATGGGGCATGCGGGGATGGAGGGATGGGGCACGTGGGGATGGAGGGATGGGGCGTGCAGGGATGGAGGGATGGAGAGATGGGGTGTGTGGGGATGGACGGATGGAGGGATGGGGCATGTGGGGATAGAGGGATGGGGCGTGCGGGGATGGAGAGATGGGGCATGTGGGGATGGAGGGATGGGATGTGTGGGGATGGACGGATGGAGGGATGGGGCGTGCAGGGATGGAGGGATGGGGCGCGTGGGGAAGGACAGGCCCAGACGAGGGAGGAGTCTAGTCTGGGAAAGAAGCTTCCTGGACCTTGTTCCCCTTGTTTGGTTCCGAGACGTGCTCGGCTTCGACTTGCGGGTTCTGTGGGGATGGAGGGATGGGGCGTGTGGGGATGGTGGGATGGGGCATGTGGGGATGGTGGGACGGGGCATGTGGGGATGGATGGATGGAGGGATGGGGCATGTGGGGATGGAGGGATGGGGCGTGTGGGGATGGAGGGATGGGGTGTGTGGGGATGGAGGGATGGGGCGTGCGGGGATGGAGGGATGGGGCGTGCGGGGATGGAGGGATGGGGCATGTGGGGATGGAGGGATGGGATGTGTGGGGATGGACGGATGGAGGGATGGGGTATGTGGGGATGGAGGGATGGGGTGTGCGGGGATGGAGGGATGGGATGTGTGGGGATGGATGGATGGGGCATATGGGGATGGAGGGATGGGGGGATGGGGCGTGCGGGGATGGAGGGATGGGGCATGCAGGGATGGAGAGATGGGGCGCGTGGGGAAGGACGGGCCCAGACGAGGGAGGAGTCTAGTCTGGGAAAGAAGCTTCCTGGACCTCGTTCCCCATGTTCGGTTCCGAGACGTGCTCGGCTTCGACTTGTGGGTTCTGTGGGGATGGAGGGATGGGGCATGTGGGGATGGTGGGATGGGGCATGTGGGGATGGATGGATGGAGGGATGGGGCATGTGGGGATGGAGGGATGGAGGGATGGGGTGTGTGGGGAGGGACGGATGGAGGGATGGGGCGTGCGGGGATGGAGGGAGTGGGATGTGTGGGGATGGACGGATGGAGGGAAGGGGCATGTGGGGATGGAGGGATGGGGCTTGCGGGGATGGCGGGTTGGGGCATGCAGGGATGGAGGGATGGGGCACGTGGGGATGGAGGGATGGGGCGTGCAGGGATGGAGGGATGGGGCACGTGGGGAAGGATGGGCCCAGACGAGGGAGGAGTCTAGTCTGGGAAAGAAGCTTCCTGGACCTTGTTCCCCGTATTCGGTTCCGAGACGTGCTCGGCTTCGACTTGCGGGTTCTGTGGGGATGGAGGGATGGGATGTGTGGGGATGGAGGGATGGGATGTGTGGGGATGGACGGATGGAGGGATGTGATGTGTGGGGATGGACGGATGGAGGGATGTGATGTGTGGGGATGGACGGATGGAGGGATGGGGTGCGTGGGGAAGGACGGGCCCAGACGAGGGAGGAGTCTAGTCTGGGAAAGAAGCTTCCTGGACCTTGTTCCCCGTGTTCGGTTCCGAGACGTGCTCGGCTTCGACTTGCGGGTTCTGTGGGGATGGAGGGATGGGATGTGTGGGGATGGACGGATGGAGGGATGGGGCGTGCGGGGATGGAGGGATGGGGCGTGCAGGGATGGAGAGATGGGGCGCGTGGGGAAGGACAGGCCCAGACGAGGGAGGAGTCTAGTCTGGGAAAGAAGCTTCCTGGACCTTGTTCCCCGTGTTCGGTTCCGAGACGTGCTTGGCTTCAACTTGCGGGTTCTGTGGGGATGGAGGGATGGGGCATGTGGGGATGGAGGGATGGGATGTGTGGGGATGGACGGATGGAGGGATGGGATGTGTGGGGATGGACGGATGGAGGGATGGGGCGCGTGGGGAAGGACGGGCCCAGACGAGGGAGGAGTCTAGTCTGGGAAAGAAGCTTCCTGGACCTCGTTCCCCGTGTTCGGTTCCGAGACGTGCTCGGCTTCGACTTGTGGGTTCTGTGGGGATGGAGGGATGGGGCATGTGGGGATGGGATGTGTGGGGATGGACGGATGGGGCATGTGGGGATGGAGGGATGGGGCATGCGGGGATGGTGGGATGGGGCATGCAGGGATGGACGGATGGAGGGATGGGGCGTGCGGGGATGGCGGGATGGGGCGTGCAGGGATGGAGGGATGGGGCGTGCAGGGATCGAGGGATGGGGTGCGTGGGGATGGAGGGATGGGGTGCGTGGGGATGGAGGGATGGGGCGCGTGGGGATGGAGGGATGGGGCGTGTGGGGAAGGACGGGCCCAGACGAGGGAGGAGTCTAGTCTGGGAAAGAAGCTGCCTGGACCTTGTTCCCCGTGTTCGGTTCCGAGATGTGATCGGCTTCGACTTGCGGGTTCTGTGGGGATGGAGGGATGGGGCATGTGGGGATGGAGGGATGGGATGTGTGGGGATGGACGGATGGAGGGATGGGGTGCGTGGGGAAGGACGGGCCCAGACGAGGGAGGAGTCTAGTCTGGGAAAGAAGCTTCCTGGACCTTGTTCCCCGTGTTCGGTTCCGAGACGTGCTCGGCTTCGACTTGCGGGTTCTGTGGGGATGGAGGGATGGGATGTGTGGGGATGGATGGATGGAGGGATGGGGCGTGCGGGGATGGAGGGATGGGGCGTGCAGGGATGGAGAGATGGGGCGTGTGGGGAAGGACAGGCCCAGACGAGGGAGGAGTCTAGTCTGGGAAAGAAGCTTCCTGGACCTTGTTCCCCGTGTTCGGTTCCGAGACATGCTCGGCTTCGACTTGCGGGTTCTGTGGGGATGGAGGGATGGGGCATGTGGGGATGGAGGGATGGGATGTGTGGGGATGGACGGATGGAGGGATGGGATGTGTGGGGATGGACGGATGGAGGGATGGGGTGCGTGGGGAAGGACGGGCCCAGACGAGGGAGGAGTCTAGTCTGGGAAAGAAGCTTCCTGGACCTTGTTCCCCGTGTTCGGTTCCGACACGTGCTCGGCTTCGACTTGCGGGTTCTGTGGGGATGGAGGGATGGGATGTGTGGGGATGGACGGATGGAGGGATGGGGCGTGCGGGGATGGAGGGATGGGGCGTGCAGGGATGGAGAGATCGGGCGCGTGGGGAAGGACAGGCCCAGACGAGGGAGGAGTCTAGTCTGGGAAAGAAGCTTCCTGGACCTTGTTCCCCGTGTTCGGTTCCGAGACGTGCTCGGCTTCGACTTGCAGGTTCTGTGGGGATGGAGGGATGGGGCATGTGGGGATGGAGGGATGGGATGTGTGGGGATGGACGGATGGAGGGATGGGATGTGTGGGGATGGACGGATGGAGGGATGGGGCGCGTGGGGATGGACGGATGGAGGGATGGGGCGCGTGGGGAAGGACGGGCCCAGACGAGGGAGGAGTCTAGTCTGGGAAAGAAGCTTCCTGGACCTTGTTCCCCGTGTTTGGTTCCGAGACGTGCTCGGCTTCGACTTGCGGGTTCTGTGGGGATGGAGGGATGGGGCGTGTGGGGATGGTGGGATGGGGCATGTGGGGATGGTGGGATGGGGCATGTGGGGATGGATGGATGGAGGGATGGGGCGTGTGGGGATGGAGGGATGGGGCGTGTGGGGATGGAGGGATGGGGTGTGTGGGGATGGACGGATGGGGCATGCGGGGATGGAGGGATGGGGCGTGCGGGGATGGAGGGATGGGGCATGTGGGGATGGAGGGATGGGGGGATGGGGCGTGCGGGGATGGCGGGATGGGGCATGCAGGGATGGAGGGATGGAGGGATGGGGCACGTGGGGATGGAGGGATGGGGCATGCAGGGATGGAGAGATGGGGCGCGTGGGGAAGGACGGGCCCAGACGAGGGAGGAGTCTAGTCTGGGAAAGAAGCTTCCTGGACCTTGTTCCCCGTGTTCGGTTCCGAGACGTGCTTGGCTTCGACTTGCGGGTTCTGTGGGGATGGAGGGATGGGGCATGTGGGGATGGAGGGATGGGATGTGTGGGGATGGACGGATGGAGGGATGGGATGTGTGGGGATGGATGGATGGAGGGATGGGGCGCGTGGGGAAGGACGGGCCCAGACGAGGGAGGAGTCTAGTCTGGGAAAGAAGCTTCCTGGACCTTGTTCCCCGTGTTCGGTTCCGAGACGTGCTCGGCTTCGACTTGCGGGTTCTGTGGGGATGGAGGGATGGGGCATGTGGGGATGGAGGGATGGGATGTGTGGGGATGGACGGATGGAGGGATGTGATGTGTGGGGATGGACGGATGGAGGGATGGGGTGCGTGGGGAAGGACGGGCCCAGACGAGGGAGGAGTCTAGTCTGGGAAAGAAGCTTCCTGGACCTTTTTCCCCGTGTTCGGTTCCGAGACGTGCTCGGCTTCGACTTGCGGGTTCTGTGGGGATGGAGGGATGGGATGTGTGGGGATGGACGGATGGAGGGATGGGGCGTGCGGGGATGGAGGGATGGGGCGTGCAGGGATGGAGAGATGGGGCGTGCAGGGATGGAGAGATGGGGCGCGTGGGGAAGGACAGGCCCAGACGAGGGAGGAGTCTAGTCTGGGAAAGAAGCTTCCTGGACCTTGTTCCCCGTGTTCGGTTCCGAGACGTGCTCGGCTTCGACTTGTGGGTTCTGTGGGGATGGAGGGATGGGGCATGTGGGGATGGTGGGATGGGGCATGTGGGGATGGAGGGATGGAGGGATGGGGTGTGTGGGGATGGAGGGATGGGGTGTGTGGGGATGGACGGATGGAGGGATTGGGCATGCGGGGATGGAGGGATGGGGCGTGCGGGGATGGAGGGATGGGATGTGTGGGGATGGATGGATGGAGGGATGGGGCATGTGGGGATGGAGGGATGGGATGTGTGGGGATGGACGGATGGAGGGAAGGGGCATGTGGGGATGGAGGGATGGGGCTTGCGGGGATGGCGGGTTGGGGCATGCAGGGATGGAGGGATGGGGCACGTGGGGATGGAGGGATGGGGCGTGCAGGGATGGAGGGATGGGGCACGTGGGGAGGGACGGGCCCAGACGAGGGAGGAGTCTAGTCTGGGAAAGAAGCTTCCTGGACCTTGTTCCCCGTATTCGGTTCCGAGACGTGCTCGGCTTCGACTTGCGGGTTCTGTGGGGATGGAGGGATGGGATGTGTGGGGATGGACGGATGGAGGGATGGGGCGTGCGGGGATGGCGGGATGGGGCATGCAGGGATGGAGGGATGGGGCGCGTGGGGATAGAGGGATGGGGCGTGCAGGGATGGAGAGATGGGGCGCGTGGGGAAGGACGGGCCCAGACGAGGGAGGAGTCTAGTCTGGGAAAGAAGCTTCCTGGACCTTGTTCCCCGTGTTCGGTTCCGAGACGTACTCGGCTTCGACTTGCGGGTTCTGTGGGGATGGAGGGATGGGGCATGTGGGGATGGAGGGATGGGATGTGTGGGGATGGAGGGATGGGGCATGTGGGGATGGAGGGATGGGGCGTGCGGGGATGGCGGGATGGGGCATGCAGGGATGGACGGATGGAGGGATGGGGCGTGCAGGGATGGAGGGATGGGGTGCGTGGGGATGGAGGGATGGGGCGTGGAGGGATGGAGAGATGGGGCGTGTGGGGAAGGACGGGCCCAGACGAGGGAGGTGTCTAGTCTGGGAAAGAAGCTTCCTGGACCTTGTTCCCCGTGTTCGGTTCCGAGACGTGCTCGGCTTCGACTTGTGGGTTCTGTGGGGATGGAGGGATGGGGCATGTGGGGATGGGATGTGTGGGGATGGACGGATGGGGCATGTGGGGATGGAGGGATGGGGCATGCGGGGATGGTGGGATGGGGCATGCAGGGATGGACGGATGGAGGGATGGGGCGTGCGGGGATGGCGGGATGGGGCGTGCAGGGATGGAGGGATGGGCGTGCAGGGATGGAGGGATGGGGTGCGTGGGGATGGAGGGATGGGTCGCGTGGGGAAGGACGGGCCCAGACGAGGGAGGAGTCTAGTCTGGGAAAGAAGCTGCCTGGACCTTGTTCCCCGTGTTCGGTTCCGAGACGTGATCGGCTTCGACTTGCGGGTTCTGTGGGGATGGAGGAATGGGGCATGTGGGGATGGAGGGATGGGATGTGTGGGGATGGACGGATGGAGGGATGCAGTGTGTGGGGAAGGACGGGCCCAGACGAGGGAGGAGTCTAGTCTGGGAAAGAAGCTTCCTGGACCTTGTTCCCCGTGTTCGGTTCCGAGACGTGCTCGGCTTCGACTTGCGGGTTCTGTGGGGATGGAGGGATGGGATGTGTGGGATGGACGGATGGAGGGATGGGGCGTGCGGGGATGGAGGGATGGGGGCGTGCAGGGATGGAGAGATGGGGCGCGTGGGGAAGGACAGGCCCAGACGAGGGAGGAGTCTAGTCTGGGAAAGAAGCTTCCTGGACTTTGTTCCCCGTGTTCGGTTCCGAGAAGTGCTCGGCTTCGACTTGCGGGTTCTGTGGGGATGGAGGGATGGGGCATGTGGGGATGGAGGGATGGGATGTGTGGGGATGGACGGATGGAGGGGATGGGATGTGTGGGGAAGGACGGGCCCAGACGAGGGAGGAGTCTAGTCTGGGAAAGAAGCTTCCTGGACCTTGTTCCCCGTGTTCGGTTCCGAGACGTGCTCGGCTTCGACTTGCGGGTTCTGTGGGGATGGAGGGATGGGATGTGTGGGGATGGACGGATGGAGGGATGGGGCGTGCGGGGATGGCGGGATGGGGCATGCAGGGATGGAGAGATGGGGCGCGTGGGGAAGGACGGGCCCAGACGAGGGAGGAGTCTAGTCTGGGAAAGAAGCTTCCTGGACCTTGTTCCCCGTGTTCGGTTCTGAGACGTGCTCGGCTTCGACTTGCGGGTTCTGTGGGGATGGAGGGATGGGGCATATGGGGATGGAGGGATGGGATGTGTGGGGATGGACGGATGGAGGGATGGGATGTGTGGGGATGGACGGATGGAGAGATGGGGTGCGTGGGGAAGGACGGGCCCAGACGAGGGAGGAGTCTAGTCTGGGAAAGAAGCTTCCTGGACCTTGTTCCCCGTGTTTGGTTCCGAGACGTGCTCGGCTTCGACTTGCGGGTTCTGTGGGGATGGAGGGATGGGGCATGTGGGGATGGAGGGATGGGATGTGTGGGGATGGAGGGATGGGGCATGTGGGGATGGAGGGATGGGGCGTGCGGGGATGGCGGGATGGGGCGTGCAGGGATGGAGGGATGGAGGGATGGGGCGCGTGGGGATGGAGGGATGGGGCGCGTGGGGATGGAGGGATGGGGCGTGGAGGGATGGAGGGATGGGGCGCGTGGGGATGGAGGGATGGGGCGCGTGGGGATGGAGGGATGGGGCGCGTGGGGATGGAGGGATGGGGCGTGGAGGGATGGAGGGATGGGGCGCGTGGGGTTGGAGTGATGGGGCGTGCAGGGATGGAGGGATGGGGCGCGTGGGAAGGATGTGCCCAGACGAGGGAGGAGTCTAGTCTGGGAAAGAAGCTTCCTGGACCTTGTTCCCCGTGTTCGGTTCCGAGACGTGCTCGGCTTCGACTTGCGGGTTCTGTGGGGATGGAGGGATGGGATGTGTGGGGATGGACGGATGGAGGGATGGGGCGTGCGGGGATGGAGGGATGGGGCGTGCAGGGATGGAGAGATGGGGCGCGTGGGGAAGGACGGGCCCAGACGAGGGAGGAGTCTAGACTGGGAAAGAAGCTTCCTGGACCTTGTTCCCCGTGTTCGGTTCCGAGACGTGCTCGGCTTCGACTTGCGGGTTCTGTGGGGATGGAGGGATGGGATGTGTGGGGATGGACGGATGGAGAGATGGGGTGCGTGGGGAAGGACGGGCCCAGACGAGGGAGGAGTCTAGTCTGGGAAAGAAGCTTCCTGGACCTTGTTCCCCGTGTTCGGTTCCGAGACGTGCTCGGCTTCGACTTGCGGGTTCTGTGGGGATGGAGGGACGGGGCATGTGGGGATGGAGGGATGGGATGTGTGGGGATGGACGGATGGAGGGATGGGATGTGTGGGGATGGACGGATGGAGGGATGGGGCGCGTGGGGAAGGATGTGCCCAGACGAGGGAGGAGTCTAGTCTGGGAAAGAAGCTTCCTGGACCTTGTTCCCCGTGTTCGGTTCTGAGACGTGCTCGGCTTCGACTTGCGGGTTCTGTGGGGATGGAGGGACGGGGCATGTGGGGATGGAGGGATGGGATGTGTGGGGATGGACGGATGGAGGGATGGGGCGCGTGGGGAAGGATGTGCCCAGACGAGGGAGGAGTCTAGTCTGGGAAAGAAGCTTCCTGGACCTTGTTCCCCGTGTTCGGTTCCGAGACGTGCTCGGCTTCGACTTGCGGGTTCTGTGGGGCTTGTGGGCGACTCACTTTGTTCTGTTATGACTTGGGGCCGCGCAAACCCGACCTGTTATTCAGACTAAAATCACTTTTTGCTCATGAAGGAGCCCAGAGTAAGTGATTAATGCCGGGGGGGCGGCAAACAGCGGTGCCTGTTTCTCTGTCCCCGTTCGAGGGGGCGGACGGCTCAGGGCTTTACCCTGCGGAAGCTTCGGATCAATTTGGGGTTTGGACCCCACTGGGAACTGGGTGTCTGGGTGCGGGAGACAGGGGCAATTCTTAAGCTCTTCTCAGTTACGTCTGCAGCTCTGGGGCCCGTGGGTCAGACCCTGGGTCTGTGTTTGCAGCCGGCTGGCGGGTCCGGCTCGCCAGGGCAGGGGGCTGGAGGCCCAGGCTGGCGGGATGGATGGGGCGTGTGGGGGGGATGGATGGGGCGTGTGGGGCGATGGATGGGGCATGTGTGTGGGGGATGGAGGGATGGATGGGGTGTGGGGGAGGGATGGAGGGAAACGTGGGGTGTCTTGCAGGGGACCCCGGGTTGCATCCCGTCCACAGCGGAGCATCGATCCCGCTCGGCCGCCGCCCGGCTCCAGCCCTCCCGCCTCCCCCGCCCCTGGCCAGGGCGGGCGGGGGGGCAACGAGCTGGTAACAACGACAAGACGGAGTGTGTGTGAGGGGGAGTGTGTGGGTGTGGGTGTGGGAGGGGAGCGTGTGGGTGTGGGAGGGGAGTGTGCAGGGGGAGGAGGGGGGGAGTGTGTGGGTGTGGGAGGGGAGTGTGCAGGGGGAGGAGGAGGGGGGCAGTGTGTGGGTGTGGGAGGGGAGTGTGCAGGGGGAGGAGGAGGGGGGGTGCGGGGCAGTGGGGGGCGGCGGGGGGCGGTGGGGGTGGCGGCGGGGGGCGGCGGCGGGAGGCGGGGCGGCGGGGGGCGGCGGCAGCGGGCGGCGGCGGGCGGTGCGGGGCGGCGGGGGGCGGCGGGGGGGCGGCGGGGGGCAGCGGATCCGCGGCGGGGCAGGGCCCAAAGAGACCCGAGGGGGTGAAGCGGGAGCAGGGCAGGGTCCTGCGCCGAGGCCGGGGGGCTCCCCGGCGCCGCGACAGGCCGGGGGCCGAGTGGCCCCGGGGCTCACGGGGGCCGAGGGGCCGGGCGGGAGTCGGCAGCGGGCCCCGGCTGCATTGTGGGCTGCGGTAGCCGGGGCCTCGCCAGGGCCGAGGGGCGGGACCGTTCCCCGCTCTGCGGCCGGGGGGCCACATCTGGAGCCCTGCGCCCCGGTCTGGGCCCCCCAGGAGAGAGGCCAGCGGAGGGAAGGGAAACAGCTGGGGCTGGGGCAGGGGCCTGCCGGGGGGGGCCGAGGGGGCAGGGGCGATTTCTGGGGGGGGACTTGAGAGCAGCCGGTGCAGGGGGGTCCCCAAGGGGAAGGCGCTCGGCGGGTCTCGGGGGGCAGAGCACAGAGCAAGGAGCCCTGGTCTCAAGTGGCAGTGGGGGGTCTAGGACGGATGTCAGGAAACATGGTTTCCCTGGAAGGGGGGGAGCCGGGGACGGGGTTCCCTGGGAGGAGGGGAGCCGGGGGGGGGGGAAGTTGGGGAGGGGGTTCCCCGGGAGGAGGGGAGCCGGGGGGGGGGAAGTTGGGGAGGGGGTTCCCCAGGAGGAGGGGAGCGGGGGGGGGGGGAAGTTGGGAAGGGGGTTCCCCGGGAGGGGGGAGCCGGGGGGGGGAAGTTGGGGAGGGGGTTCCCCGGGAGGAGGGGAGACGGGGGGGGGAAGTTGGGGAGGGGGTTCCCCGGAAGGGGGGGAGCCGGGGGGGGGGAAGTTGGGGAGGGGGTTCCCCGGGAGGAGGGGAGCCGGGGGGGGGAAGTTGGGAAGGGGGTTCCCCGGGAGGGGGGGAGCCGGGGGGGGAAGTTGGGGAGGGGGTTCCCCGGGAGGGGGGAGCTGGGGGGGGAAGTTGGGGAGGGGGTTCCCCGGGAGCGGGGGAGCTGCGGGGGTCCCCTGGGAGGGGGGAGGAATCTCCATCCTTGCAGGGTTCAAGGCCCCGCCGGGGTGATTTCGGGGGGCGGGACTTGGACCCCCTGGGCCCTTCCACCCCGATCTCCTCTGAGGCTCCGGCACCATCCAGCCGTCCCGACACAGAGCGACACAAACCACAAACCAAACACCACACAACACACACAGCCACCCTAACACAACCCCCATACACACCACATCTCTCCACCCCCACAACAAAGAGCCAGGGTAACACAACCCCCCCATACACACCACATCTACCCACCCACGCAACACACACAGCCAGGGTAACACAACCCCCACCATACACACCACATCTACCCACCCACGCAACACACACAGCCAGGGTAATACAACCCCCCCATACACACCACATCTATCCATCCGCACAACACACACAGCCAGGGTAACACAACCCCCAACATACACACCACATCTACCCACCCACGCAACACACACAGCCAGGGTAACACAACCCCCCCTACAAACCACATCTATCCATCCGCACAACACACACAGCCAGGGTAACACAACCCCCACGATACACACCACATCTCTCCACCCCCACAACACACAGCCAGGGTAACACAACCCCCCCATACACACCACATCTCTCCACCCCCACAACACACAGCCAGGGTAACACAACCCCCCCATACACACCACATCTACCCACCCACGCAACACACACAGCCAGGGTAACACAACCCCCTCATACACACCACATCTCTCCACACACACAACACACACAGCTAGGATAACACAAACCCTCCCTTACACACCACATCTCTCCACCCACACAACACACACAGCCAGGGTAACACAACCCCCCCATACACAGCACATCTCTCCACACACACAACACACACAGCCAGGATAACACAAACCCTCCCTTACACACCACATCTCTCCACCCACGCAACACACACAGCCAGGGTAACACAACCCCCCCCCCATACACACCACATATATCCACCCACGCAACACACAGCCAGGGTAACACAACCCCCCCATACACACCACATCTCTCCACACACACAACACACACAGCCAGGGTAACACAACCCCCCCATACACAGCACATCTCTCCACACACACAACACACACAGCCAGGATAACACAAACCCTCCCTTACACACCACATCTCTCCACCCACGCAACACACACAGCCAGGGTAACACAACCCCCCCCATACATACCACATATATCCACCCACGCAACACACAGCCAGGGTAACACAACCCCCCCATACACACCACATCTCTCCACACACACAACACACACAGCCAGGGTAACACAACCCCCCCATACACAGCACATCTCTCCACACACACAACACACACAGCCAGGATAACACAAACCCTCCCTTATATACCACATCTCTCCACCCATGCAACACACACAGCCAGGGTAACACAACCCCCCCCCATACACACCACATATATCCACCCACGCAACACACAGCCAGGGTAACACAACCCCCCCATACACACCACATCTCTCCACACACACAACACACACAGCCAGGATAACACAAACCCTCCCTTACACACCACATCTCTCCACCCACGCAACACACACAGCCAGGGTAACACAACCCCCCCCCATACACACCACATGTATCCACCCACGCAACACACAGCCAGGGTAACACAACCCCCCCATACACACCACATCTCTCCACCCACACAACACACACAGCCAGGGTAACACAACCCCCCCATACACACCACGTCTATCCACCCACGCAACACACAGCCAGGGTAACACAACCCCCCCATACACACCACATCTACCCACCCACGCAACACACACAGCCAGGGTAATACAACCCCCCCATACACACAACATCTCTCCACACACACAACACACACAGCCAGGATAACACAAACCCTCCCTTACATACCACATCTCTCCACCCACGCAACACACACAGCCAGGGTAACACAACCCCCCCCCCATACACACCACATCTCTCCACCCACGAAACACACACAGCCAGGATAACACAACCCCCCCCCATACACACCACATCTCTCCACCCCCACAACACACAGCCAGGGTAACACAATCCCCCCATACACACCACATCTCTCCACCCACACAACACACACAGCCAGGATAACACAAACCCTCCCTTACATACCACATCTCTCCACCCACGCAACACACACAGCCAGGGTAACACAACCCCCCCCATACACACCACATCTCTCCACCCCCACAACACACAGCCAGGGTAACACAACCCCCCCATACACACCACATCTCTCCACCCACACAACGGACACAGCCAGGGTAACACAACCCCCCCATACACACCACGTCTATCCACCCACGCAACACACAGCCAGGGTAACACAACCCCCCCATACACACCACATCTACCCACCCACGCAACACACACAGCCAGGGTAATACAACCCCCCCATACACACAACATCTATCCATCCACACAACACACACAGCCAGGGTAACACAACCCCCATACACACCACATCTATCCACCCACGGAACACACAGCCAGGGTAACACAACCCCCCCCCATACACACCACATCTCTCCACCCACACAACACACACAGCCAGGGTAACACAACCCCTCCCTTACACACCACATCTCTCCACCCACGTAACACACAGCCAGGGTAACACAACCCCCCCATACACACCACATCTATCCACCCACGTAACACACAGCCAGGGTAACACAACCCCCCTATACACACCACATCTCTCCACCCACGAAACACACACAGCCAGGATAACACAACCCCCCCCATACACACCACATCTCTCCACCCCCACAATACACAGCCAGGGTAACACAATCCCCCCATACACACCACATCTCTCCACCCACACAACACACACAGCCAGGGTAACACAACCCCCCCATACACACCACATCTCTCCACACACACAACACACACAGCCAGGATAACACAAACCCTCCCTTACATACCACATCTCTCCACCCACGCAACACACACAGCCAGTGTAACACAACCCCCCATACACACCACATCTCTCCACCCCCACAACACACAGCCAGGGTAACACAACCCCTCCCTTACACACCACATCTCTCCACCCCCACAACACACAGCCAGGGTAACACAACCCCCCCTACACACCACATCTACCCACCGACGCAACACACACAGCCAGGGTAACACAACCCCCCCTACACACCACATCTACCCACCCACGCAACACACACAGCCAGGGTAACACAACCCCCCCTACACACCACATCTATCCACCCACGCAACACACAGCCAGGGTAACACAACCCCTCCCTTACACACCAGATCTCTCCACCCCCACAACACACAGCCAGGGTAACACAACCCCCCCATACACACCACATCTACCCACCCACGCAACACACACAGCCAGGGTAATACAACCCCCCCATACACACCACATCTATCCATCCACACAACGCACACAGCCAGGGTAACACAACCCCGATACACACCACATCTGTCCACCCACGCAACACACAGCCAGGGTAACACAACCCCCCCCATACACACCACATCTCTCGACCCACACAACACACACAACCAGGGTAACACAACCCCTCCCTTACACACCACATCTCTCCACCCACGTAACACACACAGCCAGGGTAACACAACCCCCCCATACACACCACATCTCTCCACACACACAGCCAGGGTAACACAACCCCCCCATACACACCACATCTACCCACCCATGCAACACACAGCCAGGGTAACACAACCCCCCCATACACACCATAGCTATCCAGCCACACAACACACAGCCAGGGTAACACAACCCCCCCATACACACCACATCTATCCACCCACGCAACACACAGCCAGGGTAACACAACCCCCCCCCATACACACCACATCTCTCCACCCCCACAACACACAGCCAGGGTAACACAACCCGCCCATACACACCGCATCTCTCCACCCACGCAACACGCAGCCAGGGTAACACAACCCCCCCATACACACCACATCTCTCCACCCACACAACACACAGCCAGGGTAACACAACCCCCCCATACACACCACATCTCTCCACCCCCACAACACACAGCCAGGGTAACACAACCCCCCCATACACACCACATGTATCCACCCACGCAACACACACAGCCAGGGTAACACAACCCCCCCCATACACACCACATCTCTCCACCCCCACAACACACAGCCAGGGTAACAGAACCCGCCCATACACACCACATCTCTCCACCCACACAACACGCAGCCAGGGTAACACAACCCCCCCATACACACCACATCTCTCCACCCACGCAACACACAGCCAGGGTAACACAAACCCCCCCATACACACCACATCTCTCCACCCACGCAACACGCAGCCAGGGTAACACAACCCCCCCATACACACCACATCTCTCCACCCACGCAACACACAGCCAGGGTAACACAACCCCCCCATACACACCACATCTCTCCACCCCCACAACACACAGCCAGGGTAACACAACCCCCACCATACACACCACATCTACCCACCCACGAAACACACACAGCCAGGGTAACACAACCCCCCCCATACACACCACATCTCTCCACCCCCACAACACACAGCCAGGGTAACAGAACCCGCCCATACACACCACATCTACCCACCCACGCAACACACACAGCCAGGGTAATACAACCCCCCCATACACACAACATCTATCCATCCACACAACACACACAGCCAGGGTAACACAACCCCCATACACACCACATCTATCCACCCACGGAACACACAGCCAGGGTAACACAACCCCCCCCCATACACACCACATCTCTCCACCCACACAACACACACAGCCAGGGTAACACAACCCCCCCATACACACCACATCTCTCCACCCACACAACACACACAGCCAGGGTAACACAACCCCTCCCTTACACACCACATCTCTCCACCCACGTAACACACAGCCAGGGTAACACAACCCCCCCATACACACCACATCTCTCCACCCACGAAACACACACAGCCAGGATAACACAACCCCCCCCATACACACCACATCTCTCCACCCCCACAATACACAGCCAGGGTAACACAATCCCCCCATACACACCACATCTCTCCACCCACACAACACACACAGCCAGGGTAACACAACCCCCCCATACACACCACATCTCTCCACACACACAACACACACAGCCAGGATAACACAAACCCTCCCTTACATACCACATCTCTCCACCCACGCAACACACACAGCCAGGGTAACACAACCCCCCCCCATACACACCACATCTCTCCACCCCCACAACACACAGCCAGGGTAACACAACCCCCCCATACACACCACATCTACCCACCCACGCAACACACACAGCCAGGGTAACACAACCCCCCCTACACACCACATCTACCCACCCACGCAACACACACAGCCAGGGTAACACAACCCCCCCTACACACCACATCTATCCACCCACGCAACACACAGCCAGGGTAACACAACCCCTCCCTTACACACCAGATCTCTCCACCCCCACAACACACAGCCAGGGTAACACAACCCCCCCATGCATACCACATCTACCCACCCACGCAACACACACAGCCAGGGTAATACAACCCCCCCATACACACCACATCTATCCATCCACACAACGCACACAGCCAGGGTAACACAACCCCGATACACACCACATCTGTCCACCCACGCAACACACAGCCAGGGTAACACAACCCCCCCCATACACACCACATCTCTCGACCCACACAACACACACAACCAGGGTAACACAACCCCTCCCTTACACACCACATCTCTCCACCCACGTAACACACACAGCCAGGGTAACACAACCCCCCCATACACACCACATCTATCCACCCACGCAACACGCAGCCAGGGTAACACAACCCCCCCATACACACCACATCTCTCCACACACACAACACACACAGCCAGGATAACACAAACCCTCCCTTACACACCACATCTCTCCACTCACACAACACACACAGCCAGGGTAACACAACCCCCCCATACACACCACATCTACCCACCCATGCAACACAGCCAGGGTAACACAACCCCCCCATACACACCACATCTCTCCACACACACAGCCAGGGTAACACAACCCCCCCATACACACCATAGCTATCCACCCACACAACACACACAGCCAGGGTAACACAACCCCCCCATACACACCACATCTACCCACCCATGGAACACACAGCCAGGGTAACACAACCCCCCCATACACACCATAGCTATCCAGCCACACAACACACAGCCAGGGTAACACAACCCCCCCCATACACACCACATCTCTCCACCCACACAACACACACAGCCAGGGTAACACAACCCCCCCATACACACCACATCTCTCCACACACACAACACACACAGCCAGGATAACACAAACCCTCCCTTACACACCACATCTCTCCACCCACGAAACACACACAGCCAGGGTAACACAACCCCCCCATACACACCACATCTCTCCACCCCCACAACACACAGCCAGGGTAACACAACCCCCCCCATGCACACCACATCTCTCCACCCCCACAACACACAGCCAGGGTAACACAACCCCCCCATACACACCAGATCTATCCACCCACGGAACACGCAGCCAGGGTAACACAACCCCTCCCTTACACACCACATCTCTCCACTCACACAACACACGGCCAGTGTAATACAAACCCCCCATACACACCACATCTCTCCACCCCCACAACACACAGCCAGTGTAACACAACCCCCCATACACACCACATCTCTCCACACACACAACACACACAGCCAGGATAACACAAACCCTCCCTTACACACCACATCTCTCCACCCACGAAACACACACAGCCAGGGTAACACAACCCCCCCCATACACACCACATCTCTCCACCCCCACAACACACAGCCAGGGTAACACAACCCCCCCCATGCACACCACATCTCTCCACCCACGCAACACGCAGCCAGGGTAACACAACCCCCCCATACACACCACATCTCTCCACCCACGCAACACACAGCCAGGGTAACACAACCCCCCCATACACACCACATCTCTCCACCCACGCAACACACAGCCAGGGTAACACAACCCCCCCATACACACCACATCTCTCCACCCCCACAACACACAGCCAGGGTAACATAACCCCCACCATACACACCACATCTACCCACCCACGAAACACACACAGCCAGGGTAACACAACCCCCCCATACACACCACATCTCTCCACCCCCACAACACACAGCCAGGGTAACACAACCCCCCCATACACACCACATGTATCCACCCACGCAACACACACAGCCAGGGTAACACAACCCCCCCATACACACCACATCTCTCCACCCACGCAACACACAGCCAGGGTAACACAACCCCCCCCCATACACACCACATCTCTCCACCCCCACAACACACAGCCAGGGTAACACAACCCCGCCATACACACCACATGTATCCACCCACGCAACACACACAGCCAGGGTAACACAACCCCCTCCCTTACACACCACATCTATCCACCCACGCAACACGCAGCCAAGGTAACGCAAATCCCCCCCACCCCCGTCAGCCCATAACCCCCCCCATGCCCCACCCCCCCGCCAGCCCAGCACCGCCCACCTCTGCTGCATCCCCCTCCCCCCGGAGCCGGGCAGAGGACCCAGGCGTCCGGGCGCCCAGCCCCCCCCCCCCCAGGGGGTTCTGGCACCTACCCGCTGGACCTGAGCCCCCTGCCGCTTCTCTCTGAATCTGTCCCTTAGTCCCCCCCCCGCCCCTCTCTCCGCCCCCCCTCGCCCCTTCCCGGCGCCGCGGGCCATGTAAGGAGATTGCGGAGATCTCTGGAAGCCAACCAGAGAGACGGAGCCTGGATTTCCCACCCGGGCTGCCCGGACGCCTGGGTTCCTTCCGCAGCTTGGGGCGAGGAGCGCGAAGGGGGGGGGGGGGTTCTAGTGGTTGGGGGGTGGGGCTGGGAGTGAGGTCTAACCCACCAGCCCCCACTCCCCTCCCAGAGCCGGGGGGAGAACCCAGGCGCCCGGGCTCCCAGCCCCCACCAGCCCCCTCTCCCCTCCCAGAGCCGGGGGGAGAACCCAGGCGCCCAGGCTCCCAGCCCCCACCAGCCCCCTCTCCCCTCCCAGAGCCGGGGGGGAGAACCCAGGCGCCCAGGCTCCCAGCCCCCACCAGCCCCCTCTCCCCTCCCAGAGCCGGAGGGAGAACCCAGGCGCCCGGGCTCCCAGCCCCCACCAGCCCCCTCTCCCCTCCCAGAGCCGGGGGGAGAACCCAGGCGCCCGGGCTCCCAGAGCCCCCGCCCCCAGCACTGCGCAGGTCGCTCCCCAGCGGGACAGGGAGCTAGACGGGCCCATCGGGTGCCCCGGGGGAAGGGGGGTAGATGGAGAGAGAGCGGGGGGGGGGGTTGGGGGGAGCTGTGGGGTAGGTGGGGGGGTTGTAAGCGCTGTGGGAAGTGGCCACAAGAGGGCGCCCTAATACCGCTGCTGGCCCCGCTCCGATCTCAGCAATCAGGCCACAGGCAGGGCAGGAGAACCCAGGAGTCCGGCCCCCCACTTGCTGTGAGAGGGATCCCAGCAGGGTGGTGACGGGGGGCTCGGGATGCAGGAGCGGGGCTTTGGGCGCAGTACCGGGGGGGTGGGAGCTGGGGGGCATCTCAGCTGGAGGGGGGAATCTGCCATCCGTACCGGCAGGAGTTGGGTTTTTTTGGGGGGGTCCCAGCAGCCGGGGGGGAGGGGCTGCACTCTCCCAGCTGTGAGGGGGGGGTCCCGTGGGGGTCCCAGCAGCGGGGGGAGGGGCTGCGCTCTCCCAGCTGTAAGGGGGGGCGGGGTATCCCAGCAGCGGGGGGGAGGGGCTTCGCTCTCCCAGCTGTGAGGGGGGCCGGGGGGGTCCCAGCAGCGGGGGGGAGGGGCTTCGCTCTCCCAGCTGTGAGGGGGGGCAGAGGGGGATCCCAGCATGGGGGGGAGGGGCTTTGCTCTCCCAGCTGTGACGGTTGTCGGGGGGGGGGGGGTCCCAGCAGTGGGGGGAGGGGCTGCGCTCTCCCAGCTGGGGGGGCAGGGGGATCCCAGCAGCGAGGGGGGAGGGGCTGCGCTTCCCCCCACCCCAGTCACACGCTTCTCCCGAAATAGAGGCTCCTCCCCCTGCCTGGCAGCGCGGGCTGCGGGGGGGAGCGGGGGGGCGGGTCCCGAGGCGTGATGCTGCCCGTGACGTCACCCCCTTGTCTGCATAAAGCCCGGGGGGGGGCGCGGACGGGGACAGACGGACCGACGGGCGGCGAGAAGACCGAGGACAGAGGGACATCAGCCTCCCCCCCCCCCCCGCCGCAGAGACCTCGCCTCGGACCCCTCCCCCCGCGCCCCGGCCCAGGGGGGGCTGCCCCGTGCCCGACCCCCCCCATGAGATTTTTCAGGCTGACCTTCAAGTGCTTCGTGGATTGCTTCTGATCCCCCCCCCCCCGCGGCTGCAGTGACCCCCCGCCTCCAGAGCACCCCCCGGCGCCCCTCCCCCCCCAGCTCGTCTCTTTGCAAGGGGGGGGAGAGATTTTAAATTGCATCCCCTTTCTTCCCCCCCCCCGCCAAGACCCAGATCCTGAGCCCCGCCTCCTAAGTTTGGGGGGGACCTTCCTCTCCGCCCCCCTCCGCAGGACCCCCAGATCCCCCCCTTTGAATCCCCCCTCCAGCGCCCACAGACCCCACCGCAGCGCCTCTCCCAGACCCGGATCTTCTCCCCCCCCGCACTTCTTAGATTGGGGGGGCACCGAACCCGCCCCCCCACCGGACCATGAGCAAAGGGAGCTTGCTGGAAAACGGGGTGTACAGCGTCCCCTTGAGGGGGGTCATGTGCCAGGAGCAGGAGGAGGGGGGGCTGGTGGCGGTGTCCCGCAAAGGGGACCGGGGGGGCCCCCTGCCGGCCCCCCCGCCGCCCGCCGCCGCCCCGCCGCCGCCCCCCCGGGAGACCTGGACCCGGCAGATGGATTTCATGATGTCCTGCGTGGGCTTCGCCGTGGGGCTGGGCAACGTCTGGCGCTTCCCCTACCTGTGCTACAAGAATGGCGGAGGTGAGGGGGCGGCGGGGGGGCTGGCGGGGGGGGATGGCTGGGGGAGGGGGCAGAGGGGGCGGCTGGGGGGCTGGCTGGGGGAGGGGGCAGAGGGGGCGGTGGGGGGGCTGGCTGGGGGGAGGGAAAGGGCCGGGGGGGGGGAGGTGTGTTGTGTGTGGGGGGGCAATCACTGCCCCCCTGGGTATCACTGCCCTGTAACTGCAGGGCAAAGTGCGGGCGGGGGAGGGATGGGGGCATGCCGGGTGTGGGGCTGGGCAAGGAGCGGGCAGCACAGGTGTGGGAGGGGCCTCCCCGCCCCACAAATCCCTCCTCAGCTTGTGCCCCCGCCCAGCCCCTGGTCTCTGCCCTGAGGGACCCCAGCGCTGCCCTGTGCCCCTTCCCCCCCCCCCCTCGGTCGTTCCCGCGCTGTCTGTATCCCCCTGGTCCTCACCCCCACCGTCCACCCCCCTGGACACCCCCAGCTGTCAGTCAGTCTGTCTGCGTCCCCCCATCCACCCCCTCCATCTGTCTGTCTATCCCAGGGGTGGGCAAACTTTGTGGCCTGAGGGCCACATCTGGGAAGAGAAATTGTCCAGCGGGCCATGACTGCTCACAGAATCGGGGGTTGGGGTGCTGGAGGGGGTGAGGGCTCCGGGGTGGGGCCAGAAATTAGGAGCTCAGGGTGTGGGAGGGGGTGCTGGGCTGGGGCGGGGGAGTGGCGTGTGGGGGGGTGAGTGCTGGGACTGAAGGTGGGAGGGAGCAGGGCTGGGGCAGGGGGTTGGGGTGCAGATGGGAGTGAGGGCTCCGGCTGGGGGTGCATGCTCTGGGGTGGGGCTAGGGATGAGGGGTTGGGGGGCAGGAGAGGGATCAGGGCTGGGGCAGGGGGTTCAGGCCAGGGTGGGGGTCAGGGGTGCAGGCTCTGGGTGGCACTTACCTCAAGCAGCTCATGAAACAGCAGCAGGTCCCCTCTCCAGCTCCTATGCGTAGGGGCAGCCAGGGGGCTCTGCGCTCTGCCCTGTCCACAAGCACTGGCCCTGCAGCTCCCATTGGCTCTGGTTCCCAACCAATGGGAGCTGCGGAGGCAGCGCTTCGGGCAGAGGCAGCATGCAGAGCCCCCTGGCTGCCCCTACACGTAGGAGCCGGAGAGGGGACCTGCTGCTGCTTCCAGGAGCCGCATGGAGCAGGGCTGGACCCTGCTCCCTGGCGGGAGCTCAAGTGCCAGATTAAAACGGCTGGTGGGCCGGATCCAGCCCGGGGGCCGCAGTTTGTCCCCTGCATCTATCTATCCCCATCCACCCCCTCTATCTATCCCACGCACCAGCCTGTCTGTCTGTCCTTCCCTCCCACAGCCCCTCCAGGCCTGGTGCCCGGCTGGGTGTGCTGACAGACATCTGACACTGACTCACCGCCTGTCACACTCCCACGCGGTAACACACCCGCTGTTGCCCGTTGTCGCGCTCGGCTGCCCCGGGCAGGGAACCGGGCGGGTTTCCAGGCCTCCCGCGGCCCAGGCAAGGCCGGGCCGGGCCCCAACGTGGGGCGAATCCAGCGGCTGCTCGTGAGGGTTGTGCCCTGCAGCACGTGGGGCCTGTCCCGCTGCGTCCGGGCTGGTTCTCCCCGAGCTGCTGGAGGGTCCGTGGGGCTGGGCTCTCGCCTCTCGACGAATGATTCCTTACCCACCCCTTCAATTCACGACAAATTTCACAACGTTTAGTGAGGGACCCCAAACGACTGGTTTGGGGGCCTTTTTATTTGCCCCCGAATGTTTCATTTTCAACCTGAAATGATCTTTTCTTTTGTGCTTTTCAATTTACCAAAACCTGCCATTTTCAACCCAAAATCCACCCCCCTTCGATCCACCACAGCTGTCACGGCGTGGCCTGGTCGGCCTTGAAATGAATTTGTTCCAATCTTCTGATCTGGGATGTCACAGACTCCCAGGTCGTGCCCACTCTTGGCCCGTGCGGCCCCTGGGGGGAACCCCCATCAGTGCGACAGCCCTTCTCGGGGGTCCAGCCCCCCGCCTCCTGGAACCGCACCTCTCCAACCCTTAGCATGCCTGTCTCTGCCGTGGGCCCCTCAGGGAGTCCCCTCGCTCTGGGGCCCCCACCCCCAGAGGGAATAAGGCCCCTCCGAGCTCCCCACCCCCGGAGGGAATAAGGCCCCCTGGTCTCTAGCCCGGAGCGACTCAGCCGGCATAAAGCAGCAGGGTTTAGTGAGCGTCTGAACCCAGCATAGGAAGCTCTCCGGCCTCAGGCCTGGCCCCCCTCAGCCCAGCACGTCCAGTCTCCCCTGCATCCAGGGGGCTCCAGCTGCTCCCTCCCCCCAGTCCCGAGCCCCCCTGCTTCCCCGCTGGGCATCTGCTATCACCGGCCCCAAGCCCCCCCTCTGTCCATTGTCACCTGGTAAACAAGTTGCCGGGGTCCCCTCTCCCCTCTTCTGGCCCCTTTGGCTGGACCCAGCTGGTCCGGTCACCGGGGTCCTCCCCCCACAGCCCACTGTCCCTCCACTGGCCAGACCCGGCTGGGGCTCCCGGTCCCCAGTCCTGGGGTCTTCACTCTCCAGGCCATTGGCCGGGGTCCCACGTTCCCTCGCTGGCCCTGTGTCCCCACAAACCCCCTCTCCCACCCCCTCGTTAAACCCGTAACACCCAGGGAAACTGAGTCCCACCCCCTCGGCATGCAAACCACTGATAAAACCAAGAGACACCCCCCCCCTCGTCGCAGGGAACAGTTTGAGGAAAGGTTTCAGTTAAACCCCAAGCCACTTTTGTCGATTTTCCAAGCTGCCAGGAATTTTCAAGTTTCGTTTTTATCCCTAAATCAATCCCCCCCCTCCCTCCCCACCTTTTGATTCACCAAAAAGTTGCGTTTTTGACTGAGAATTAATTGCCCCACCGATTTCTCAGCGCTGGCAGCTACCGGACAAATCCTTTCCTTGCCCCACTCCCTTGGCACACTGGAAGTGGCCCCGGGAGAGCTGGCCGGAGGCGGGCACAGGGGTAGCTCTGTCTCCCGCGGTCCTGGTGGCAGGTGCCCAAAGCCGCGGAAAATGATGAATTTTCAGCTGGCAGCGGGGTCTGTTTGCCAGACAAGTCCCGGCTGGCAAAGAGGGGGCGGAGGTTTCCCAGGGGAGGGGACGCAGCTTGGGGGCCCCTGGGCAGGGCCTGGGCCGGCTTCCCTCCAGCCCTGGCTGATGCCCGCGTTTCCTGCAAGTCGAGGCGTTTGGCTTCTCGTCCCAGCCACGAACCTGCCCCGCTCCCGGCCGCGTGCTCCGGGAACCTAATCCTCTTGGGAATCGGCCCACAGATCATCCTCTTACCGGGGCTTGGGGGGGTCAGGACTCCCCGTACGGGGGGTGGGGGGAATCCAAGTGCCAGGCTATAAATAGAGATGCCTAGGGTGACTCATGCCTGCCCATGTGAGTGAGGGCTGAGGGGCACTGGTGGGGCCGTGGAGGGGGGGCCTGGGCTAGCAGGGCCTGCGGGTCGGGAGTGAGGGGCACCGGCAGGCTGGGGGGGCTGCGGGTCGGGAGAGAGGGGCACCGGCAGGCTGGGATTGACGCCCTGATTCTCCCCCCCGAGGTGTCTTTCTGATCCCCTATCTCCTCATCGCCGTGCTGGGGGGGGGTCCCCATTTTCTTCCTGGAGACTTCGCTGGGGCAGTTCATGAAAGCTGGGAGCATCAACGTCTGGAACATCGCGCCCCTGTTCAAAGGTCAGCGACCCCCCCCCCTGGCCAGGCAGCCCCCCTGGGTCAGAGCCAGCGCCCCCCAGAGGGGACAGGCCCCTGCCCCATTCCCAGCTCCCCCCCCCGATTTCTCCCCCCCACAGGTCTGGGCTTCGCCTCCATGGTGATCGTGTTTTACTGCAACACCTATTACATCATGGTCCTGGCCTGGGGCTGTTACTACCTGGCCAGCTCCTTCGCGGACCCCCTGCCCTGGGCCAGCTGCGGCCACCCCTGGAACTCGCCCGCGTGCACCGAGAGCTTCCCCCCGCCCTGCACCCCCGGGAACCGCAGCTGTGAGCCCGAGGGGCGCTCGCCCGTGCTGGAGTTCTGGGAGTGAGTCCCCCCGTCCCCCCCGGGGACCCCCCATCCCTCCGGGACCCCCCCATTCCCCCTATCCCCCGCCCGAGGGGCGCTCGCCCGTGCTGGAGTTCTGGGAGTGAGTCCCCCCGTCCCCCCCGGGGACCCCCCATCCCTCCGGGACCCCCCCATTCCCCCTATCCCCCGCCCGAGGGGCGCTCGCCCGTGCTGGAGTTCTGGGAGTGAGTCCCCCCGTCCCCCCCGGGGACCCCCTATCCCCCGCCCGAGGGGCGCTCGCCCGTGCTGGAGTTCTGGGAGTGAGTCCCCCCGTCCCGCCCAGGGGCCACCCCTCCTCTCCCCCCGGGGCCCCCTGTCCTTCTGGCCCGACCAGACAGCAAGTGTAAAAACTCAGGACATGGGGTCGGGGGGAACAGGCATCTCTATAAGACAAAGCCCCAAATGTCGGGACTGTCCCTGTAAAACTGGGCCATCTGGTCACCCCACCCCCATGGGGCTGAGCTGGCAGCCCCCCCTCCCCCACACTCACGGCCCCCCCGTTGCAGGAACCGGGTGCTGCACCTGTCGAGGGGCCTGGAGGTGCCGGGGGCCATCAACTGGGAGGTGACCCTCTGTCTGCTCGGGTGCTGGGTGCTCGTCTACTTCTGCGTCTGGAAGGGCGTCAAATCCACCGGGAAGGTACGGGGGGCCCTGGGGGGGAGGGGAAAGTGGGGGGCTCGGGGGGGTGGGAAGCTGGGGGAGCTTGGGGTGGGTCACAGCCTGGGGGCCCCTGGGGAGAGGGGCTGCAAGAGACCCGTGGGCTACGTGGGGGAGGGAGCCTGGCTGTGGGGGAGGGGGCCTCACGCTGCCCCCCTGACCCACCCCTGCCCGCAGATCGTCTATTTCACTGCTACATTCCCCTACGTGGTGCTGATCGTCCTTCTGATTCGGGGCGCCCTGCTCCCCGGTGCCGGCGCCGGGATCCTGTATTACCTGAAACCCGACTGGTCCAAGCTGGGATCCCCTCAGGTAACGGGGCGCCCGGACGCTGGGGTTCTCTGCCAGCTCGGGGAGGGGAGGGGAGGGGGGTGTGGTGGTTAGAGCAGGGGGGCTGGGAGCCCGGACGCCTGGGTTCTCTCCCAGCTCTGGGAGGGGAGGGCAGCCTGGTGGTTAGAGCAGGGGGGCTGGGAGCCCGGACGCCTGGGTTCTCTCCCGGCTCTGGGAGGGGAGGGCAGCCTGGTGGTTAGAGCAGGGGGGCTGGGAGCCCGGACGCTGGAGTTCTCTGCCAGCTCGGGGAGGGGAGGGGAGGGGTGTGTGGTGGTTAGAGCAGGGGGGCTGGGAGCCCGGACGCCTGGGTTCTCTCCCGGCTCTGGGAGGGGAGGGCAGCCTGGTGGTTAGAGCAGGGGGGCTGGGAGCCCGGACGCCTGGGTTCTCTCTCTCTCTTTCCATGCAGGTCTGGATCGATGCGGGGACTCAGATCTTTTTCTCTTACGCCATCGGTCTGGGCGCCCTGACAGCCCTGGGCAGCTACAACCGGTTCAACAACGACTGCTACAAGTGAGCCTGGGGGGGGGGGTCTGAGCCCCCCGGCCCCTCCCCTGCTGCTGGGATCCCCCCCAAGTTCCCCTCCAGCTGGTGCTGCCCCCTCCGGCCTGTCCTCTAACCCCCCCTCCTCTCCTCCCCCCAGAGATGCCATAATCCTTGCCCTGATCAACAGCGGGACGAGTTTCTTTGCGGGCTTCGTTGTATTTTCCATCCTGGGCTTCATGGCGGCGGAGCAGGGGGTCGACATCTCCAGGGTCGCAGAATCTGGTGGGTTCCACCCGGACGCCTGGGTTCTCTCCCCGGCTCTGGGAGGGGAGTGGGGGCTGGTGGGTCAGAGCAGGGGGGGCTGGGAGCCCGGATGCCTGGGTTCTATCCTGGTCTCTCTCCCCCAGGGCCTGGCCTGGCGTTCATTGCGTATCCCCGAGCTGTCACCCTGATGCCCGTCGCTCCCCTCTGGGCGGCTCTGTTCTTCATCATGCTGCTGCTACTTGGACTGGACAGCCAGGTGGGGCTGGGGCCCGGACGCCTGGGTTCTCTCCCCGGCTCTGGGAGGGGGCTGGGGGCTGGTGGTTAGGGCAGGGCAGGGCTGGGAGCCAGGACGCCTGGGTTCTCTCCCCGGCTCTGGGAGGGGGCTGGGGGCTGGTGGTTAGGGCAGGGCTGGGAGCCAGGACGCCTGGGTTCTCTCCCAGGGGGCTCAGAGCTGGCGGTGCTCCCCCCCAGTTTGTGGGGGTGGAGGGTTTCATTACAGGGATCCTGGACTTGCTCCCGGCCAGCTGCTCGTTCCGGTTCCAGCGGGAGGTGACGGTCGCCCTGAGCTGCACCCTCTGCTTCTTCATCGACCTCTCCATGGTCACCGAGGTAGGGGGGGCTGCGGGCCGGGAAGGAGGGGCACCCCCGGCCAGCGCCCCGGGCCTCGGCCCCCGCTCACTCCTGCCCTCTCCCGCCCTAGGGGGGCATGTACGTCTTCCAGCTCTTCGACTACTACTCGGCGAGCGGCACCACGCTGCTGTGGCAGGCGTTCTGGGAGTGTGTGGTGATCGGCTGGGTGTACGGTGAGTCCCGCGCCGGCGGGGCTGGGGGCTGCGGGTCGGGAGTGAGGGGCGCCGGCGGGGCTGGGGGCTGCGGGTCGGGAGTGAGGGGCGCCGGCGGGGCTGGGGGTCGGGAGTGAGGGGCGCCGGCGGGCTGCGGGTCGGGAGTGAGGGGCGCCGGCGGGGCTGGGGGCTGCGGGTCGGGAGTGAGGGGCGCCGGCGGGCTGCGGGTCGGGAGTGAGGGGCACCGGCGGGCTGCGGGTCGGGAGTGAGGGGCGCTGGCGGGCTGCGGGTCGGGAGTGAGGGGCGCCGGCGGGGCTGGGGGCTGCGGGTCGGGAGTGAGGGGCGCCGGCGGGCTGCGGGTCGGGAGTGAGGGGCGCCGGCGGGGCTGGGGGCTGCGGGTCGGGAGTGAGGGGCGCCGGCGGGCTGCGGGTCGGGAGTGAGGGGCGCCGGCGGGGCTGGGGGCTGCGGGTCGGGAGTGAGGGGCGCCGGCGGGGCTGGGGGTCGGGAGTGAGGGGCGCCGGCGGGCTGCGGGTCGGGAGTGAGGGGCGCCGGCGGGGCTGGGGGTCGGGAGTGAGGGGCGCCGGCGGGGCTGGGGGTCGGGAGTGAGGGGCGCCGGCGGGGCTGGGGGTCGGGAGTGAGGGGCGCCGGCGGGCTGGGGGTCGGGAGTGAGGGGCGCCGGCGGGGCTGCGGGTCGGGAGTGAGGGGCGCCGGCGGGCTGCGGGTCGGGAGTGAGGGGCGCCGGCGGGGCTGGGGGCTGCGGGTCGGGAGTGAGGGGCGCCGGCGGGGCTGGGGGCTGCGGGTCGGGAGTGAGGGGCGCCGGCGGGCTGCGGGTCGGGAGTGAGGGGCACCGGCGGGCTGCGGGTCGGGAGTGAGGGGCGCTGGCGGGCTGCGGGTCGGGAGTGAGGGGCGCCGGCGGGGCTGGGGGCTGCGGGTCGGGAGTGAGGGGCGCCGGCGGGCTGCGGGTCGGGAGTGAGGGGCGCCGGCGGGGCTGGGGGCTGCGGGTCGGGAGTGAGGGGCGCCGGCGGGCTGCGGGTCGGGAGTGAGGGGCGCCGGCGGGGCTGGGGGCTGCGGGTCGGGAGTGAGGGGCGCCGGCGGGGCTGGGGGTCGGGAGTGAGGGGCGCCGGCGGGCTGCGGGTCGGGAGTGAGGGGCGCCGGCGGGGCTGGGGGTCGGGAGTGAGGGGCGCCGGCGGGGCTGGGGGTCGGGAGTGAGGGGCGCCGGCGGGCTGGGGGTCGGGAGTGAGGGGCGCCGGCGGGGCTGCGGGTCGGGAGTGAGGGGCGCCGGCGGGCTGCGGGTCGGGAGTGAGGGGCGCCGGCGGGGCTGGGGGCTGCGGGTCGGGAGTGAGGGGCGCCGGCGGGGCTGGGGGCTGCGGGTCGGGAGTGAGGGGCGCTGGCGGGGCTGGGGGCTGCGGGTCGGGAGTGAGGGGCGCCGGCGGGGGGCAGATGGCCCCTGACTCCGATCTGGGTTCGGCAGGCAGGATGCCGGGATTGATGGGCCCACGGCTGTGACGGGGGGGGCAGCAGGCAGGGCCTGGGGGTCGGCTGCGGGGGAGGAGGGCGTATGCGGGTCTCTCTCACCCATTGCCTCCCCAGGGGCTGATCGGTTCATGGACGACATCGCCTGCATGATCGGCTACCGGCCCTTCCCCTGGATGAAATGGTGCTGGATGGTCCTGACGCCCCTCATCTGCCTGGTACGGGCCTGGGCGGGGGGCCCGGACTCCGGGGCTCTCTCCCTGGCGGCGGGGCGGGGGCGGCGGGGGGGGGGCCCGGACTCCGGGGTTCTCTCCCTGGCGGCGGGGGGGGGGCCCGGACTCCGGGGCTCTCTCCCTGGCGGCGGGGGGGGGGGCGGCGCAGGGGGCCTGGACTCCGGGGCTCTCTCCCTGGCGGCGGGGGAGGGGGGGCGGCGGGGGGCCCGGACTCCGGGGCTCTCTCCCTGGCGGCGGGGGAGGGGGGGCGGCGGGGGGCCCGGACTCCGGGGCTCTCTCCCTGGCGGCGGGGGGGGGGGCGGCGCAGGGGGCCCGGACTCCGGGGTTCTCTCCCTGGCGGGGGCGGTGCAGGAGGCCCAGACTCCGGGGCTCTCTCCCTGGCGGCGGGGGGCCCGGACTCCGGGGCTCTCTCCCTGGCGGCGGGGGGCCCGGACTCCGGGGCTCTCTCCCTGGCGGCGGGGGAGGGGGGGCGGCGGGGGGCCCGGACTCCGGGGCTCTCTCCCTGGCGGCGGGGCGGGGGCGGCGGGGGGGGGCCCGGACTCCGGGGTTCTCTCCCTGGCGGCGGGGGGGGGCCCGGACTCCGGGGCTCTCTCCCTGGCGGCGGGGGGGGGGGGCGGCGCAGGGGGCCCGGACTCCGGGGCTCTCTCCCTGGCGGCGGGGGGGGGGGGCGGCGCAGGGGGCCCGGACTCCGGGGTTCTCTCCCTGGCGGGGGCGGTGCAGGAGGCCCAGACTCCGGGGCTCTCTCCCTGGCGGCGGGGGGCCCGGACTCCGGGGTTCTCTCCCTGGCGGGGGCGGTGCAGGAGGCCCAGACTCCGGGGCTCTCTCCCTGGCGGCGGGGGGCCCGGACTCCGGGGTTCTCTCCCTGGCGGGGGCGGTGCAGGAGGCCCAGACTCCGGGGCTCTCTCCCTGGCGGCGGGGGGCCCGGACTCCGGGGCTCTCTCCCTGGCGGGAGCCGGGCTCCACTCCGCGTTTTTAACCTCCCGCCTCCCGCAGGGCATTTTCCTCTTCAACGTTGCCTATTACAAGCCGCTGATCTACAACCAGACCTACGTGTACCCCTGGTGGGGCGAGGCCATCGGCTGGGCCTTCGCCCTCAGCTCCATGCTCTGCCTGCCCCTCACCGCCCTCTGCAAGCTCCTCCGCGCCCAGGGGACCCTGGCTGAGGTGAGCCCGGGCGCCGGGGTTCTCTGCCCCACGGAGCATGGGGGGAGCCCGGGGTTCGCTGCCCCGCTCCGGGAGAGGAGGGTGGGGGGGAGCCCGGGGTTCGCTGCCCCGCTCCGGGAGAGGAGGGTGGTGGGGAGCCCGGGCGCCAGGGTTCTCTGTCCCGCTCCGGGAGAGGAGGGTGGGGGGGAGCCCGGGGTTCGCTGCCCCGCTCCGGGAGAGGAGGGTGGGGGGGAGGCCGGGGTTCGCTGCCCCGCTCCGGGAGAGGAGGGTGGGGGGGAGCCCGGGCGCCAGGGTTCTCTGTCCCGCTCCGGGAGAGGAGGGTGGGGGGAGCGGGGCGCCCGGACGCCTGGGTTCGCTGACCCCTCTCTCCCTGCCCCCAGCGCTGGCAGGACCTGACCCAGCCCGTCTGGGGGCTGCACCACCTGGAGTACAAGCTGCCCGAGGGGGACGGGAGGGCGCTGACGACGCTGAGCCCCGGCACCGAGGACGTGGGGAAAGTCGTGATCCTGGAGAGCGTCATGTGACTGCGAGCGGCCCCCCTCCCCCCAATCACACAGCCGCTCTGTGGGGGGGGGCAGGACCCCTGAACCAGCCCCCACAAGCCCGGACGCCTGGGTTCTCTCCCTGGCTCGGGGAGGGGAATGGGGTCTAGGGGGGCTGGGAGCCCGGACACCTGGGTTCTCTGGGAGGGGCACCTAGAATGGCTCCCCTGTTCAGACCCACACGCCACAGAGCCAGCATAACACCCCCCAGCCGGCGAACCCAGGCGTCCTGCCCCCCCCCCCAGCCCTTGAACATAGATTATATTTTGCACATTTTGTATCGAGAGCTATAGGGAGATGGGGGGGGGGTAATTTCCTTAATTGCGGGGCCTGTTCAAAGCACTAACGAGCCGCAGCGGCGAGGCCGGGTGTCGCGCGGGGACCCGGCGGGCAGGTTTGCACAGGACAAAGTGTGTGTGTGTCCGGGGGGGTCCCCATCCGTCCGTGGGGGGAGGGGGGTGTCTGTAGGGGCAGGGGTGTATGTCTGGGTGTGTGGGGGGGGCAGTCTGTGTCAGTGTCCAGGTGTGTGTGTCTGTGGGGGGTGTATGTGTCTGGGGGGGGGGTCGGGGCGTGTGGGTGTCCGTGGTGGGGGTGTCTGTTCATGCTACATCCATGTACCAACTCAACCTCAATCCAACGGGGCTAGAACTGGGGGGGCTGCAGTGGCCGGTGGGGGGGGCTGTAGCTGGGGGCTCAGCCCCCCTGGGGTGTGAGCAGGGTCCTGGCCCTGTTTCTGGCCCCTTTGTCCCCCCACGCAGCACGGCCCAGCCCGGAAGCAGCCCCAGGGCTGGGTTTGTTTTGAGGGAGGTGGGGGGATGCCCCCCCAGCAGGGGGCAAAATCCGGAGTGACTCCAGATTCCCCCCCTCCCTGGGAGAGGCGTCCCAGGTGTCCCCCCAACCCTAGGGGCTCCGGGGGTGCTATTCCACATCAGTCTTCCACGGTGGCAGCTTTAACGTGTCGTGTGTTGTGTCAAACCAGCAGGGGCTCCCCTGACCCCCAATCCCCTGACCCCCCCCATCCCCAGAGCCCCACATCTGTGATCGTGTTAATTTCCATCCTCAGACAGCAATAAACGAGACATATCCCGGCCAGCTGCCTGTGCCTGTCTGTGGGGGGGTGGAGTTGGGGGGGGGAGGTGAGACACGGGGCTGCACCAACCCCCCCCCCTTTGTTCCCATGGAAGCTGGCTCCCAAATCCACCCCCGGCGCTCTGCCTGCCTGACAGCTCCACCCCCAGTTCTGGGGCAACAGGGAGCCTCCCTGCAACCCCCCCACCCACAGCTCACAAACAGGAGGGGGGGTGGAGTGGTTAGAGGGGGGGGGCAGGGGCTGGGGGCCAGGACGCCTGGGTTCTCCACCAGCATCACCCCCTTGGCTCTCCACGTGGGCCATGCTGTCCTGCCCAGGAAGGTCCGGGGGAGCTGGGGCCCAGCCGTGCCACCCGCTACCCTTGGCCTAGGCTCCCGAAGCACAGCCAGGGGGGCACAACAGGATCCCCCTCCAGCAGGAGATCTTTCCCCAAATGGGGGAAACTGAGGCAGGGGGCAGAGAGGCTGTGATCAGCCCATGCCCCCACAGCCAGATCAGCGCCCCCCCCCCCCCCCGGTAGCTTTGGGCACTGGGAGGTTTGATTAGATCCATTGCCAGGCCCCCTCTGGCCCCTGGCCCCCCCCAGAGCCAGGCCCCTCCCCCCTCTACCGAGCTGCCAAACTCAACAGGGCAGGGGAGAGTCAGGGACTGGGCACAGCTTAACCCCCCCCAGGAAGTCCAGGGCCACAGACTTGGTCACAGGGCACCCCGTGGCCCTGACTCATGGGGGCAACGTGCACCAGCCCCTCACCCCCTTTACCCTGAGTCACCCTCTGAGAGAACCCAGGCATCCGGGAGCAGGGACATCCACATGGATGGAAAGGGGGTGGGGACAGAACCCCATTGGCTGGACTCCTAAGTGCCTCACTTTGCCAGGAGCAAGTGGCTCCTTGCCCGCCAGGGAAGAGGGAGTTGGGGACCCAGGCAGCCCCCCACCCACCGTTCAACAAGGCGCCGTGCCCCGAGCCTGGCGTCTGACCCCTTTATTGAAGGCAAAGCTCAGATCGCTACAGACCCGGCCCCAGTAACAAAAAAGGCCGGGGGCGGGGGGAGCTAGGCCCCTGCCAGAAACACAGGGCTTACAAGGAAGGAGTACAGCTTGAGGGGGAGGGGAGAATCACAGCTCCCCACAAACCTTTGCTCCAATGGGGAAATCTAGGGGTCACCCAGCTCAGGAGAGGGGGAAAGAGCAGGTCACAGAGGGGAAACTGAGGCACAGGGGCTTGACACCCCTGCTTGGAATGGGCACAGCCCAGTGATGGGGTAAGCGTAGCAGCCCCCCTCCTGCGAGCAGAGGGGGAAGGGAGGGGAGCCTGACCCGCACCGAATACTGTAGACTCCACCCACGGAGGAGCTGGGGGCGTGGTCCACGAGAGGCTCCGCCTACAGAAAGCAACAGCCAAGGCTGCAGGGGGGAGGGGAGGGGCCGTCACTCCTCCTTCTTGTCCTTGGGTCCCTCCTGCCGCACCTAGAGACAGACCAACGGGGGGGGGGTTAGGAGGGGCAGACAGGCCCCTGCCCCCTGAGGTGGAGCCCCCCCCATCCTCCCCTCCAGGCAGGGCCCCCCCATGGTTCTGTCCAGGGCCCTTGCTCCCAGGCCGCCACCCCCCCAACCAGGGCCCCTCACTCCCAGCACGTAGCCCCCCCCCAACAAAAGGCTTTCTCAAGCTTGAAGCTCCCTCCCCCGCTCCCTGCTGCCAGTTCAAATCCCCCAGCGGCTGCTGGGCCCCACCCTGGCAGCGGGAGCAGGGTTGGGCAACCGCGCCCCCGGCCCGACGCACCTGCCTGCACGTAGCCGTCACGAGGCACCGGGCACCGAGCCCACAGCCGGGCTGGGCTGGGCAGGGAGCCAGCCCTGCCCGCCCCCACGGCGGCAGTGCCCCCCACTCCCGACCCACAGCCCCCTGCCAGCCCAGCCCCCCCCAGCCCTGCCGGTGCCCCCCACTCCCAACCCGCAGCCCCTGCCAGCCCGGCCCTGCCCCCCCCCCAGCCCTGCCGGTGCCCCTCACTCCCGACCTGAACTCCCCCCACCCCCACAGCCAGTGCCCCTCACTCTTGACCCACAGCCCCCCCCACCCCATCAGCTGACAGCCCCCCCTTGCCAGCAGGTTATTTATAGGCCCCTGTGGCCAGCTAGCCGGATCTCTTACAGATCAGCTCCCAGCCAGCCCCTTGCCAGGCATGGCTGGGCTGCCCCCTGGTGGTGGGAGAGGTGCTGCCTCTCTGGGTGGGCTCTGGCCAAGTGTGTGGGGGGCTGCCAGGCCCCAGCCCCACCCCCAGCTCTGTAACACATTCTGCTCCCTCATGCCCCAGAGGCCCGTCCTAGACCACAGGCTCCAGCCACCCCCCACGACCCTCTGCCCCACCTGCAGTTTGCAGTGTTCCTCCAGCAGCCGGTCGTACTCCTTGGTCAGCCCCTCGGCCTGCTTCCTCATGGCCAGCGCCTCGCTCTCCGCCTTCTCCACAGCTGGGGGGGCAGCCCAGGTTAGCCACAGTAGGGCCCCCCCAGTGGGGAACCGGCCCAGCCTTCCCGGCAGCCGAGGGGGCATAGCTGAGCCAGCGCCCGCCGGGGTGAACAGCCCGAAGCGTGGCCGGGACTGCCCGAGTGTGCAGAGAGCCTGAGCCCCCGTCCCCCACTGTGCAGCGCCTCCAGCCTCGGGAGCTGCCTCAGTTTCCCCAGAAGGGTTGTCTTCAGCCAGGGCAGCCAGGCCCCAGCTGACACGCACCAGCCATGGGGCTGGGATTCATGGGGTAACCTAGGCCAACGCTGACCTCAGGACTTAACCCCCGAGTGGCTGCAGGGGTGGAAATCCCGCCCCTGCTCCCAGCTCACCCCTCTTGCTCAAGGCCAGCTCCTCCTTCAGCTGCTTGAGCTCCTCCTTCAGCACCTCGTTCTGGCCGGCGGCCCCCGGCCCCTCGGCCGGCCGCTCTCCGACATCCACGCCGGCCTGCTTCAGTTCCTGGGGGGGGGGGGGGGGGACAAGTGACCCTAGCTGGACCCCATACCCTGAGCCAGGGCCCCACATCCCCCGAGGCCTAGCCACAGCCCCTGCACCCCTGTATCCGAACCCAGACCTGCCATCCAGACCCTCGGTCATAGGGCCCAACCCCCCTGCCCCATGGACAGATCTCACTTGAGGGCCCCGACTGAGTCCCCCACCCCCCTGAAACACCCACCCCCTCATGAGGGCTCCCAGCTTCACCCGCAAGGGGGCTGGCAGCCTGCGGATGCAGAGGATGTGGGTTGGAGCCCCACCCCCACTGCGCTGGCCCCCCCTCACCCCACCTTCTTCAGCTGGTCGTTGTCCTCCATGTATCTCTTGGCCGCATCACTGGCGCTCTCCGCCTGCTTCTTGAACGCCTGGTTGGAGGCCAGGAGCGTGGCCTGCTGGGAGATGAGCGTCACCAGCCGGCGCAGGAGACTGCAGGGACCCAGGGCAGCGAGGGGTTAACAGTGGAGGGGCCCCTCGCTCCCGACCCCCCACCCAGGGCCCCCCCGGCCCCCCGCACTCACAAGGAGAGCAGCAGGGCGAAGCCGGCCAGGTAGAGGTTGCGCTGGGCACGGAAGAGTTTCATGTGGAAATGCTCCACGGCGCCCGGGTTGTTCTGCAGATTCACTTTCTCCGTCACGTCGTCGTACTTCTGGATCTCGCGCACGGCGTCTGGGGGCAGCACGGGGTTAATGTGCCGGGCACCAGCACAGCGCTCCCAGCTGGGAGCCCAAAGGAACCCAGGCGTCCGGGCTCCCGGCCCCCCCCCCCAGCCCTGACCCACCAGACCTCGATCCCCCCCAGAGCCAGGGAGAGAACCCAGGAGTCCTGGCTCCCAGGTTCCCACCCTAAGGGCGTTGGGTCACAAGGGTAAGTATGCCCCCCGGCCGGCCCCCAGTGCCCCCCGGCCGGCCCCCAGTGCCCCCCGGCCGGCCCCCAGTGCCCCCCGCTCACCAAGCAGCAGCAGGATGAGGATGACGATGAGCACCACGAAGAAGGTGTTCCCGTAGGTCACCACCAGCCGGACCAGGCGGGACCGGAAGATTTTCTGCCATCTGCCGGGGGTGGGAGAGGATCACACAGGCAGCCCCCCAACCCCTCCTTCCCATCACGTGCCCAGGCCCAGCCCACCAGGGGCCCCCCAACCCTGCAGGGATATGGGGACAGAAGCAGACCCCAGGTTCCCCCGAAGAGAGACGGGGGTGACTCCGCTGGGACCCCAGCAGAGAGGTGCCCACCGCCCCACGGGGAACGGGAGATGGAGCCTCCAGACCCCTGGGAGGCCAGCCCAGCCCCCCAGCACCAGGGCAGGCTCCCCGCCAGGAGGGGGAATATCAGCAGAGAACCCAGGAGTCCTGGCTCCCTGCCCCCACCGGGATGGGGGCCCCACCTGGGTGCAGAGATGAAGGGGACGCAGAGGAGCAGGACGGCGAAGACCTCGGCGTAGAGAAACGTGGCCACGGCCGTCCACTGCAGGCTCATGGCGGCCACGGGGGGGGGGGCGCTAGGGGGGAGGGAGAGCGTCAGCCCAGCCCACTCCCCGCCCCACTGCACCCCCCCAGCCCCACTCCCAGCCCATCACCGGTGCCCCTCACTCCCACCCCACATCCCCCCATCACCCTTCACCACATTGCAGCCCCCCTGCACCCCCCAGCCCATCACCAGTGCCCCTCACACCACTGCACCCCCCCAGCCCCACTGCACCCCCCAGCCCATCACCAATGCCCCTCAGTCCCACCCCACAGCCCCCCCATGACTCCCCACCCCACTGCACCCCCCCCAGCCCCACTCCCCACCCCACTGCACCCCCCCCAGCCCATCACCGGTGCCCCTCAGTCCCACCCCACAGCCCCCCCATGACTCCCCACCCCACTGCACCCCCCCAGCCCCACTCCCCACCCCACTGCACCCCCCCAGCCCATCACCAGTGCCCCTCAGTCCCACCCCACAGCCCCCCCATGACTCCCCACCCCATTGCACCCCCCCAGCCCATCACCGGTGCCCCTCAGTCCCACCCCACAGCCCCCCCGTGACTCTCCACCCCATTCCACCCCCCCCAGCCCCACCCCATTGCATCCCCCCCAGCCCATCACCGGTGCCCCTCATTCCCACCGCACAGCCCCCCCCCATCACCCTCCCCCAGGCCCTGACTGCCAGGGGAGAGCACCCCCCTCCAAGCCCCATAGCACCCCCCACAGCATCCCCCCTCCATCACCCTCCTTGCCCGTTCCCAGAGGCCCGGCCCAAGGGGCTCACTATCTGGCAGGCCCGCCCCGCCCCAAGGGGCTCACTATCTGGCAGGCCCTCACCAGGCCTCTAGCCGACGGGCAAATTGCAGCTGAGCTCTGCGCGCCCCCCAACCGGAAATAGGAACTGAACAGGAAGTCCCGCCCCCTCGGGCCGCTGTCCGCCAATGAGCGCACAGCTTCCTTACCGGACGGCGCCGCGCCCCATCAGCGGAAGTTCCAATCCGGACGGAAACACTTCCCTCGTGGCGCCGGAAGAGATTCTCTCCCATACCGGAAGTGCAGCCATGACATCTAGAGAGGCGGCGGCGGCTTCCTGGGCCGCACCGGAAGTACCGCCATAAAACCCGAACGGGGCGGAAGCGCCGAGCTGCTCCCAGCGGAAGTGACGCCACAGCTAGTACCGGAAGCGCCGCCATGGCAGCTACCGAGGCGGAAGTGGTGTGGCTGGGAATTGCCGGGCGGGAAGCCGGGGAGCGTCAGGGCGGGACTCAGCGGCCAGGGGCCCTCAGTCGGGCCGGGGGGACCGGACCCTGGTTCTGGGCCCCCCCCGGCCCGGCCCGGCCCGGCCCGGCCCGTGCCCCTCGCTCGCTTCCCGGCCCCGGGGAAACTGAGGCACCAGGAAAACTCCCCTGCAGAAACCCGGCCCGGAGCCGCCCCGAGACCCCCCCGGGGCACCCTGGGGTGCAGAGCGGGGAGATGGGGGGGGGGTCTCTGCTCCTCCCCGTCACAGGAACCAGGCGCCGCCCCGTGACAGCAACGGGCAGCCGCGTTAACCCACGGAACGGGCGGCTGCGGGCCGGGAGTGAGGGGCACCCGCAGGCTGGGGGGGCAGGGCCGGGAGTGAGGGGCACCGGCAGGGCTGGGGGGGCAGGGCCGGGCTAGCAGGGGGCTGCAGGTCAGGAGTGAGGGGCACCCGCAGGGCTGGGGGGGGCAGGGCCGGGCTAGCAGGGGGCTGCGGGTCGGGAGTGAGGGGCACCCGCAGGCTGCGGGGGGCAGGGCCGGGCTGGTGGGGGGCTGCGGGTCAGGAGTGAGGGGCACCCGCAGGCTGGGGGGGGGCAGGGCCGGGCTGGCGGGGGGCTGCGGGTCGGGAGTGAGGGGCACCTGCAGGCTGGGGGGGCAGGGCCGGGAGTGAGGGGCACTGGGGGGGCAGGGCCGGGCTAGCAGGGGGCTGCAGGTCAGGAGTGAGGGGCACCAGCAGGGCTGGGGGGGGCAGGGCCGGGCTAGCAGGGGGCTGCGGGTCAGGAGTGAGGGGCACCCGCAGGCTGGGGGGGCAGGGCCGGGCTAGCAGGGGGCTGCGGGTCAGGAGTGAGGGGCACCCGCAGGCTGGGGGGGCAATCAGGGGTTTCTCTCTCTCTCCCAGCTCCTGCCCTTTGGCCGAGCTCGGGCTGCCTCACCCAGGAGCAGCTGGGCTGTAAAAGTTCCCTGTGGAGGGGGAGGTAACGGGCCCCCCCAGGGACTCTGCCCTTTGCCCCTGGGTATCACGCGCCCGCGATAGCAGCCCCAGATTGTGAGCCCAGGACGCCGGGGTTCCTGGCCCAGCTCCCTCTGCCGGCTGCTGCCCCTGCTTTGTGCCTCAGTTTCCCCTCTGCTAGTTAGGTTGGGGCACAGTCAGTAAGACCTGGAACAGAGTGCACCCCTGAAGAGCCTGGGGGACCCCTGGGGCCGGGCCACGGCCTAGAGCAGGGAGCTGAAGGAGGGAGGGGAAAGGTGGCGTGTGCTGGGCTGGAAGCAGGGACGCTGGTGCCAGACCTGGCCTGGCCAGACGTGGGGCAAAGCAGGAGGGTCGGAGCCCCAGGGCATGGCCCCGATCCCAGGCAGCCCGGAGAGCCTGGCGTGGGGGGCCCGGGCGCAGGGGTGTGACACGAATGAATACGAGAGGAAGGAATTCCGGGGCTCCCCCTTCGGATCTCGGCTCTCCTGGCTCAGTCTGGAGTCACCCCCCCCCTTCAGATCTCGGCTCCCCCAGGCTCAGTCCGGAGTCACCCCCCCCCCCCTTCGGATCTCAGCTCCCCCGCGCTCAGTCCGGAGTCACCCCCCCCCCTTCGGATCTCGGCTCCCCCGCGCTCAGTCCGGAGTCACCCCCCCCTTCGGATCTCGGCTCCCCCGGGCTCAATCCGGAGTCACGCCCCCCTTCGGATCTCGGCTCCCCTGGCTCAGCTCCCCCGGCTCAATCCGGGGTCACCCCCCCCTTCAGATCTCGGCTCCCCCGGGCTCAATCCAGAGTCACCCCCCCTTCAGATCTCAGCTCCACCGGGCTCAATCCAGAGTCCCCCCCCCTTCGGTTCTTGGCTCCCCCAGGCTCAAGCCAGAGTCCCCCCCCCTTCGGATCTCAGCTCCCCCGGCTCAATCCGGAGTCACCCCCCCTTTGGATCTTGGCTCCCCCGGCTCAATCCAGACTCACCCCCCCTTTGGATCTCAGCTCCCCTGGGCTCAATCTGGAGTCATCCCCCCCCTTCGGAGCTCAGCTTCCCTGGCTCAGTGCAGAGTCACCCCCCCTTCGGATCTCAGCTCCCCTGGGCTCAATCCGGAGTCACCCCCCCTTCAAATCTCAGCTCCCCGGGGGTCAATCCAGAGTCACCCCCCCTTCGGATCTCAGCTCCCCTGGCTCAATCCAGAGTCACCCCTCCTTCAGATCTCAGCTCCCCCAACTCGGCTCCCCCGGCCTCAATCCAGAGTCCCCCCCTTCGGTTCTCGGCTCCCCCAGGCTCAAGCCAGAGTCCCCCCCCTTCAAATCTCAGCTCCCCCGGGCTCAATCCAGAGTCACCCCCCCTTCGGATCTCAGCTCCCCTGGCTCAAACCAGAGTCACCCCTCCTTCAGATCTCGGCTCCCCCAACTCGGCTCCCCCGGCTCAATCCAGGGTCACCCCCCCTTCTGATCTTGGCTCCCCCAGGCTCAATCCAGAGGCACCCCCCCCTTCGGATCTCGGCTGGGCTCAATCTGGAGTCTCCCCCGATTGCAATGGGGGCAGATTCAGATCTCAGCTCCTGCAGGCTCAATCTAGAGTCTCCCCCTCTTTGAATCTCAGCCCCCCCGCCCCGGGCTCAATCCAGAGTCACCCCTGATTGCAATGGGAGCAGGGCCAGCTTTGGATCTCTCAGCTCCACTGGGGTCAATCCGGAATCTCCCCTGGATTGCACTGGGCACAGGGCCAGATTCAGATCTCAGCTCCTGCAGGCTCAATCCGGAGTCACTGCGATTGCACTGGGGGCAGGGCCAGCTTCCTCCCCTTGCGCCGCAGGATGGACATAACCCCGCCCCCCGCCCCCCGGGTCCCGCCCCCGTCTCCCATCCGTGGAGCCACAGCGCCACCTAGTGCCCGCTGCGGGGCTTCTCCCCAGGCGTGTCCCCCCCCGACGTGTCTCTATGGTCAGCCCCCCCGGGGCAGGGCATTGTGGGACCGGGGAGGAGCCGGGCTTGACATTTTTTTTTTCGCTCCCAGCTGAGCGCAGAGCAGGACAGTGCTTGGGGGTGTGGGGCTCTTAAAGGGCCAGCGCCGTGAAGGGGGGGCAGTCCCGTGGCACCCCCATGCCGTGGTCTGCGAGCCGGGTGGCCGGGCGGCTGGCCCGGGGGGTGACGGCCAGGCGGGCGGCCCTGGCTCTGGCGGTGGCGGCCCTGGGTGCCCGGAAACTGTACCCCCTGCTGCGCCGGGCCACCGCCAGCTCCCGGCCCGTGGCCCCGGGGCCCGTGGCCGCCTTGACCGGCGCGGGGCCTGGGCCCGACGTGGGCCACGGCCGGCCCGTGGCTCAGTGGCCGGAAGAAGACGCCGCGCCCGGCGTCAACCGGGCTTTCCTGCGGCAGCTTCTGCGGCTCCTGCGGCTGCTGTTCCCCGGCCCGCTGTGCCCGGAGACGGGGCTGCTGGCCCTGCACTCGGTGGCCCTGGCCAGCCGCACCTTCCTCTCGGTCTACGTGGCCCGGCTGGACGGGCGCCTGGCCCGCTCCATCGTCCGCAAGAGCCCGCGGCGCTTCGCCGGGCAGCTGCTTCAGTGGCTGCTCATCGCTGTGCCCGCCACCTTCGTCAACAGCGCCATCCGCTACCTGGAGGGCCGGCTGGGCCTGGCCTTCCGTGGCCGCCTGGTGGCCCACGCCTACGGGCGCTACTTCCGGGCCCAGACCTACTACCGGGTCAGCACCATGGACGGGCGCCTGCGGGCGCCGGACCAGTCGCTCACCGAGGACCTGGTGGCCTTCGCCGGCTCCGTGGCCCACCTCTACTCCAACCTGACCAAGCCGGTGCTGGACGTGGCCGTCACCACCTACGCCCTGCTGGGGGCGGCCCGGGCCAAGGGGGCCGGCACGGCCTGGCCCTCGGCCATCGCCGGCCTGGTGGTCGGCCTGACGGCCAAGGTGCTGCGGGGCTGCTCGCCCCCGCTTCGGGGAGCTGGTGGCCGAGGAGGCCCGGCGCAAGGGGGAGCTACGCTACCTGCATGCCCGGGTGCTGGCCAATGCTGAGGAGATCGCCTTCTACGGAGGGCACCAGGTGCCAGGGGAACGGGGGGGGCTGGCAGCCCGGACGCCGGGGTTCTCTCCTGGCTCAGGGGCGGGGAGCGGGCTGGGAGCCAGGACTCCTGGGTTCTCACCCCGGCTCTGGGAGGGGGTGGGGGTGGGGATGGGGACCCTGGACTCCTTCGGTTCTCTCCCCACTCTGGCGGGGGGGCAGTCTGGTGGTTAGAGCAGGGGGGAGGGGACCCCCGGACGCCTGGGTTCTCTCCCTGGCTCTGGGAGGGGAGTGGGGTCTGGGGGGTGGGGGTGGGGACCCTGGACGCCTGGGTTCTCTCCCCGCTCTGGGAGGGGAGTGGGGTCTGCTGGGTCAGAGCAGGGGGGGCAGGCCCCCGGACGCCTGGGTTCTCGCCCGGCTCGGGCAGGAGCGGGGGGGCGGATTTAAAGGGCCAGCAAGCCCGGCTCCGCAGCCATGTTCCTCCACCTTGATTACGTTTCTCTCCCGCCCGGTTCCTCGAATCCCGCCCCAGGCCGGGTGCGGGGGTGACTGACCCGGGGCTGGGCCCTGCCCGGGGCTGCTCGCTGGGGACTCACGCCTCGGAACCGCCCTGCCCTCTTCCTCATTCCTGCCGCGGGGGGTGGGGGCTGGGCGCCCGGACTCCTGGGTCCTCCCCAGGAGGGAGGTCTGGTGGTTAGAAGGGGGATGGGAGCTAGGACACCTGGGTTCTCATCTTGGTTCTACTTGCTTCTCTCTTCTTCAGTTTCCCTTTCTGGAGCAAAGCACCCCATTCAGTGCTGCCATTCGCACCCCAAAAGGGCTCCCCTTCCCTGTGCTGCGAACTCCACCCCCTCCGCCAGTCACCCCCCATCCCCCCTCCAGCCTGTCTAGCACAGAGTCCCCACTGCTGGGGGGGTCCTGGATGGGGGTTCCCCCAAGTCCCTCACTCACCCCGTCCCCGCGGGCGGAGCCGGCCCCTGACGCTCCCTGTCGCCCCCCGGAGGCGGAGCCGGCCCCTGACCCCTGACGCTCCGTCGCCCCCCGGAGGCAGAGCCGGCCCCCGACGCTCCCTGTCGCCCCCCGGAGGCGGAGCCGGCCCCTGACGCTCCCTGTCGCCCCCCGGAGGCGGAGCCGGCCCCTGACGCTCCCTGTCGCCCCCCGGAGGCGGAGCCGGCCCCTGACGCTCCCTGTCGCCCCCCGGAGGCGGAGCCGGCCCCCCGACGCTCCCTGTCGCCCCCCGGAGGCAGAGCCGGCCCCTGACGCTCTGTCGCCCCCCGGAGGCAGAGCCGGCCCCCGATGCTCCCTGTCGCCCCCGCGGGCGGAGCCGGCCCCTGACCCCTGACGCTCCGTCGCCCCCTGGAGGCGGAGCCGGCCCCCGGCCCCTGATGCTCCCTGTCGCCCCCCGCGGGCGGAGCCGGCCCCTGACGCTCCCTGTCGCCCCCCGGAGGCGGAGCCGGCCCCTGACCCCTGACGCTCTGTCGCCCCCTGGAGGCGGAGCCGGCCCCCGACGCTCCCTGTCGCCCCCCGGAGGCAGAGCCGGCCCCTGACGCTCTGTCGCCCCCCGGAGGCAGAGCCGGCCCCCGACGCTCCCTGTCGCCCCCCGCGGGCGGAGCCGGCCCCTGACCCCTGACGCTCCGTCGCCCCCTGGAGGCGGAGCCGGCCCCCCGGCCCCTGATGCTCCCTGTCGCCCCCCGCGGGCGGAGCCGGCCCCTGACGCTCCCTGTCGCCCCCCGGAGGCGGAGCCGGCCCCTGACCCCTGACGCTCCGTCGCCCCCCGGAGGCAGAGCCGGCCCCTGACGCTCTGTCGCCCCCCGGAGGCGGAGCCGGCCCCTGGCCCCTGACGCTCTGTCGCCCCCCACGGGCGGAGCCGGCCCCTGGCCCCTGACGCTCTGTCGCCCCCCGGAGGCGGAGCCGGCCCCTGGCCCCTGACGCTCTGTCGCCCCCCGGAGGTGGAGCCGGCCCCTGGCCCCTGACGCTCTGTCGCCCCCCACGGGCGGAGCCGGCCCCTGGCCCCTGACGCTCTGTCGCCCCCCGGAGGTGGAGCCGGCCCCTGGCCCCTGATGCTCTGTCGCCCCCCACGGGCGGAGCCGGCCCCTGGCCCCTGACGCTCTGTCGCCCCCTGGAGGCGGAGCCGGCCCCCTGACTCTCCTTGTCGCCCCCCCGGGGGCGGAGCCGGCCCCTGACGCTCTGTCGCCCCCCCGGAGGCGGAGCCGGCCCCTGACGCTCTGTCGCCCCCTGCAGGTGGAGCCGGCCCCTGACGCTCTGTCGCCCCCCCGCGGGCGGAGCCTGCCCCTGGCCCCTGACTCTCCCTGTCGCCCCCCCCGGAGGCGGAGCCGGCCCCTGACGCTCTGTCGCCCCCCTGCAGGTGGAGCCGGCCCCTGATGCTCTGTCGCCCCCCCACGGGTGGAGCCGGCCCCTGACGCTCTGTCGCCCCCCGCGGGCGGAGCCTGCCCCCTGGCCCCTGACTCTCCCTGTCGCCCCCCCCGGAGGCGGAGCCGGCCCCTGACGCTCTGTCGCCCCCTGCAGGTGGAGCCGGCCCCTGATGCTCTGTCGCCCCCCGCGGTGGAGCCGGCCCCTGACGCTCTGTCGCCCCCCGCGGGCGGAGCCGGCCCCTGGCCCCTGACGCTCTGTCGCCCCCCGGAGGTGGAGCCGGCCCCTGACGCTCTGTCGCCCCCCCGCGGGCGGAGCCGGCCCCTGGCCCCTGACGCTCTGTCGCCCCCCGGAGGCGGAGCCGGCCCCCTGGCCCCTGACGCTCTGTCGCCCCCCGGAGGCGGAGCCGGCCCCTGACGCTCTGTCGCCCCCTGCAGGTGGAGCAGGCCCTGCTGCAGCGGTGCTATGGGGCGCTGGCTGCCCACCTGGACCTGATGCTGCTGCAGCGGCTCTGGTTCGTCATGCTGGAGCAGTTCCTCATGAAGTACGTGTGGAGCGCGGCCGGGCTGGTCATGGTGGCCGTGCCCATCGTCACGGCCACCGGCTACTCCGAGAGTGGTGAGCCAGCGGCTGGCCGGCGGGGGGCTCTGGGGAAGGCTGGGGGGGCACGGGGGGGGGCTCTGGGGAAGGCTGGGGGTGCCCAGGTGAGGGGGGGGGCTGAGTTGCCGTTTCCAGCTTGCTCCGGCCTGGCCCCCCGCAGCGCCCCCCCCGGGTCCCTCTCGGCCGTTGCAGGCACCAGGCACTGGGCCGCGTTCCCGAGGGGCCCCGTCGCGCCGCGGAGACGGACGGGAGCTCGCGGCTGGATCGTCCCCTCGCCGGCCCTCGGGGAACGGGGGGAACCAGCCGCCGAGGGAGCCAAGCGCCGCCCTCCAGGCCAGGCCCAGTGCGCTGGAAACGGGGGCTTGATCGTGGCCGGCCGGCGCTTGGCCCCCTGCCACTTTCTTGGGCTCAGGGCCTCGCCGGCCCCTTGCCGAGCCCGCCGGGGTTGGAGTCTCTCCCGGCCTGCGCGTCTCGTTCCGCGCCCTCAGGTCTCGTCCCCTCCCTGCCTGCGTCCGCCAGGGGTTCAATGCCCGCGGGTCCCGTGTGGGCCGTGCCGGCTCTCACTGATGTCTGCCCTGCGGGGCGCTGGCGTCCTCCCTCGCGTGGGGCCCGGTTGGCTCCCGTGGGCCGCAGAGGACAAGCCGGGTCGGGGGACCCACCCTTCCAACTCCGCGTCAGTCTGGACGGGATCCCCGGCTGGATGTTCGCCCTTTGCACATTCCCAACCCTGGCAACCTCGCGAGCCTCGCGCCGGCCAAGGACACCCGGCTATTTCCCAACCACCGGGACTTTGGCCCGGTTTATCACCCGGCCATTCGGCACTAGCCTCGAGCCCGCAGGCCGCCCATTTCTTCCTCACCAGCCCAGTGCTTCCCACGCAGTGATCCCGCCCTCCCACCGAAACGTGCCCCATCCCGCCCGCCCCGGCTGAGCGCCCCGAATGTGGGGTCTAACTGCGGAGAGCTCCCCTTTCGATTCTCCATCAGCCGCGTGCCACCTGGATTTCCTTCACCCCGGGACCGTGGCGCCCCTCTCATCCGCCCCCCTGCATCCCAGAGACCTACCCCAGCCCCATCCCATCTTGAGTCCAAACGGCCAGAGTGGGAGAATCTGCCCCGTAAAGATCAGCCCCTTATTCCCAGGGTGTCCCGGTCCCTGTCGCTGGCTCATGTTCGACCTTCCTCAGCTGGATGGACGAGCCCACTGTGAATTTGTTCCCTACGGAGACAGGGGTCCGGTCCCCGCTTCGCGTCTCTCGCCTGCAGGCCGATTCCTTCAGGAATTGTTGGCCCCGGAGGCGGGATCCTAGCCGCGGTCGCACCAGGGCCAGATCCCGAGTGAAATCACTGCTCTGCTCCCACGCAAGAGTCCCCCGTTCGTACCCCCCAGGATCACATTCGCTCTTGGGGGGCTCCCAGTCAGCGGTCGTCTGCCTTGACCCACAAACCTTTCCCGCTTGCTGAGGCAGAGGCCTCCGGCGGCCTCTTTCCTTCCCAGCCAGCCGGGGCGCGGCTTGGCCAGATTCACACGCCCGGTTTGCCCAGCCATTGCACTCGCTCTGTCTCACCCCCACCCCGTCTTCTGCCTTGTGTCCCCCCACCCCATGGACATTTGCGTCAGCCGCAGACCTGTGTTCCCCACCGAGCCGAGATCCCTGCCTGGGGAGGGGGGCCCCAGCCCGGAGTTCATCCAGCCACCCTGTCCCAGAGCAGGGGGGCGGAGGGCGGGGCAGCGGGGAGCCATAGGGGGAAGGGGCTGCCAGAAGGGGGTGCCATCCACACGAGGGGGTGCTGGGGGTGCTGAAAGAGGCAGAGCGTTTTGGGGGTGGACCCAGGGGACCCCGCTCGGGGTTTCCCCAGGGGGAGGGGTAGATCTGCCCCCCTGATTCCTGCTCCTCCCCAGACTCGGAGCAGGTGAAGCGAGCCGCGCTGGAGATGAAGGAGGAGGAGCTGATCGGTGAGAGGACCGAGGCCTTTACCACGGCCAGGAACCTGCTGACCGCAGCTGCCGACGCCACCGAGAGAGTCCTGGCCGCCTACAAGGAGGTGAGGGGGGGCCCGGACGCCTGGGTTCTCTCCCTGCTCTGGAAGACCGGACGCCTGGGTTCTAACTCCCTCCCCCGCAGGTGACGGAACTGGCCGGTTACACCGCCCGGGTGTATGAGATGTTCCATGTCTTTGAGGACGTGCAGCTTGGGCGCTTTACCCGGCCCGGCGAGGAAGAGGAGGGCGGGGACCAGGCCACAGCCATGATGAGGCCCGGGGTGCGCGTGGAGGGACCCCTCAGGATTCGTGGTGAGCCCTGGGGCAGCGTGGCAGCCATTTTTGTGGGTCCTGCTAAAATGGGTCTTCTCTGAAATGTGTGTGTGTCCCCGCGCCCCCCGCTGGATGGGACGAGCCCTGCGGTTAATTCTTTCTCTCTGCCTCCCCCCTTTGCCTCCGTTCGCCCCCCAGGCCGGGTCGTGGACGTGGAAAGTGGAATCATCTGTGAAAACATCCCAATTATCACCCCCACCGGGGACGTGGTGGTGGCGGCCCTGAACCTCAGGGTAAAGCGGAGCCCAGAGCCGGGCTAGCAGGGGCTGCGGTTCGGGAGTGAGGGGCACCGGCAGGGCTGGGGGTCAGGGCTGGGGTGGCAGGGGCTGCGGGTCGGGAGTGAGGGGCACCAGCAGGGCTGGGGGGTCAGGGCTGGGCTAGCAGGGGGCTGCGGGTCGGGAGTGAGGGGCACCAGCAGGGCTGGGGGGTCAGGGCTGGGCTAGCAGGGGGGCTGCGGGTCGGGAGTGAGGGGCACCGGCAGGGCTGGGGGGGCAGGGCCGGGCTAGCAGGGGCTGCGGTTCGGGAGTGAGGGGCACCGGCAGGGCTGGGGGGGCCCAGGGCTGGGCTAGCAGGGGCTGCGGTTCAGGAATGAGGGGCACCAGCAGGGCTGGGGGGACAGGGCTGGGCTAGCAGGGGGCTATGGGTCGGGAGTGAGGGGCACCAGCAGGGCTGGGGGGGGCAGGGGGCTGCAGGTCGGAAGTGAGGGGCACAGGCAGGGCTGGGGGGAGCCCAGGGAGCGAGGGGGGCTGGGGGAGGAGCTGGGGAGGGGGCTGGAAGGGGCGGAGCCAGGGGAAGTCGTGGGGGGGGGCTGGGAACCTGGCGTGGGGCTCACATGGGGGGCGGGTATCAGGTAGCAGGGCCCTGCCCCATCTCTGAGCCCTCCCCACGTCCTAGAGACCCCGGGGGAGGCTGGGAGCCGGGGGGGGCAGGGTTTCCCTCTCTCTGCCCCCCTGCAGGGGGGGGGGTCTCACGTCTCTGGCTCCCCCTGCAGGTGGACGGGGACATGCATCTGCTCATCACCGGCCCGAATGGCTGCGGGAAAAGCTCCCTCTTCCGGATCCTCGGGGGGCTCTGGCCGGCCTACGGGGGGGTCCTCTACAAACCACCCCCCCAGCGCATGTTCTACGTGCCCCAGAGGTGTGGGCTGCCCGGACGCCTGGGTTCTCTGCCGGGCTCGGAGGGGAGGGGGGGTCTGGTGGTTAGAGCGGGGCGGGGGCTGGGAACCAGGACACCTGGGTTCTCTCCCCCGGCTCTGGCAGGCCAGTGGGGGCCGGTGGGTCGGAGCAGGGGGCCCAGGAGTTTGTTTACCCCCCATGTTTCCCGTAGGCCCTACATGTCGGTGGGCTCCCTGCGGGAGCAGGTGATCTACCCCGACACGGCCCAGGACATGGCGCAGAAGGGGCTGACGGACGCCCACCTGGAGCAAATCCTCGGCGTCGTCAACCTCAACTACATCCTCCAGCGGGAGGGAGGTGGGTGCGGGGGGCACGGGGAGAGTGCGGGCGAGGGTCAGCGGGTGATGGGGGCAGAGGGAGGGTGACGGGCCAGGGGGGCCATAGGGGGGGACGGGGCAGAGTGGGGGGTGGGGGGAGGGTCAGCGGGTGATGGGGGCAGAGGGAGGGTGACGGGCCAGGGGGGCCATAGGGGGGACGGGGCAGAGTGGGGGGTGGGGGGAGGGTCAGCGGGTGATGGGGGCAGAGGGAGGGTGACGGGCCAGGGGGGCCATAGGGGGGACGGGGCAGAGTGGGGGGTGGGGGGAGGGTCAGCGGGTGATGGGGGCAGAGGGAGGGTGACGGGCCAGGGGGGGCCATAGGGGGGACGGGGCAGAGTGGGGGGGGTGGGGGGAGGGTCAGCGGGTGATGGGGGCAGAGGGAGGGGTGACAGGCCAGGGGGGCCATAGGGGGGACGGGGCAGAGTGGGGGGGTGGGGGGAGGGTCAGCGGGTGATGGGGGGTCACGGGGGGAAGAACTAACACCCCCCCCAAGCGAGTGACCAATGAGGCATCTCCTTTCCCCCATGGGGCGGGGCCAGGCTGGGAGGCCGTCTGCGATTGGAAGGACGTCCTGTCGGGGGGTGAGAAGCAGCGAATGGGGATGGCCCGCATGTTCTATCACAGGTCAGTGACCCCCGCCAGGACGCCCCTCCCCCTCAGGGATCCCCCCCTCCGCCCCCCTGCAGCTGAGTCCCTGCCCCCCCCCCCCGAGCTGGGCCCTGAGGGTGGGGGGTGATGGGGGGAGGATTTGGGGGTGGGGGTGGTAGCTGCTCCCCTTGTTGCCAGGGGGAGGCGTGGGGGGGGGAGTTGGCTCGGGGGCTGCCCCCCCCATCCTGACGCCTGCCCCCCCAGGCCGCAGTACGCCCTGCTGGACGAGTGCACCAGCGCCGTGAGCATCGATGTCGAGGGGCGCATCTTCCAAGCCGCAAAGGATGCTGGGATCTCGCTGCTCTCCATCACCCACCGGCCCTCACTATGGTACGGCCCTTTCCCCCTGCCCCGCTATGGTACGGCCCCTTTCCCCTGCCCCGCTATGGTACGGCCCTTTCCCCCTGCCCCGCTATGGTACGGCCCTTTCCCCCTGCACCGCTATGGTACGGCCCCTTTCCCCCTGCCCCGCTATGGTACACCCCATTCTTCCCAATGGGCCACTCCCCGCTCCTGACCTCTGACCTCAACCAGCCCAACCCCAGCCCTTGACCTTAACCCCGCCTCCTGACCTATGACCCCGACCCCAGCTCTCATCTGACCATAACCCTGACCCCGCCCCTGGATCTTGACCCCACCCCTGACCACAATGCAGAAGGGGGCGGGGCCAGTGCCAGGGTGGGGGGAGAGTCCAGCCAGGGGTCCCCCCAGCAGGGAGCCCCCCAGCCCCCCGCATGTATCTGCCCCCCGCCCCCCCCGGCACGTATCACCCCCCCTCACATGCCGGCACCCCCCCTTCACCCAGCCACCAGCCCCCCTGCATAGCACCCCCCAATTCTCTGCCCACTTCTCCCCGAGCCCCCCCAGGTCCCCTGCAAGGATCCTCCTCATTCCCCCCCCCGCCCAGTCCCCCCGGCCCCCCTCCCAGCAGCCGCCACGTCCGTCCCCGGGAGCCAGCGTGGGCAGGGGGCACGGCCAGGCCCTGGCCAGTCAATGGCCCTTTGTTCCCAGCCCCCGGGTACCCGCAGGGCTGGGGGGGCTGCGGGTCGGGAGCGAGGGGCCCCCGGGGGGCCGCGGGTCGGGAGCGAGGGGCCCCCGGGGGCCGCGGGGTCGGGAGTGAGGGGCGCCGGCAGGGCTGGGGGCTCCTGGGGGCTGCGGGTCGGGAGCGAGGGGCCCCCCGGGGGCCGCGGGTCGGGAGCGAGGGGCGCCGGCAGGGCTGGGGGCCGCGGGTCGGGAGCGAGGGGCGCCGGCAGGGCTGGGGCCCCCGGGGGCCGCGGGTCGGGAGTGAGGGGCGCCGGCAGGGCTGGGGGCCGCGGGTCGGGAGTGAGGGGCGCCGGCAGGGCTGGGGGCCCCCGGGGGCTGCGGGTCGGGAGCGAGGGGCGCCGGCAGGGCTGGGGGCTGCGGGTCGGGAGCGAGGGGCGCCAGCAGGGCTGGGGGCCCCGGGGGCTGCGGGTCGGGAGCGAGGGGCGCCGGCAGGGCTGGGGGCCCCCGGGGCTGCGGGTCGGGAGCGAGGGGGCGCCGGCAGGGCTGGGGGCCCCTGGGGGCTGCGGGTCGGGAGCGCGGGGCCCCCGGGGGCTGCGGGTCGGGAGCGAGGGGCGCCGGCAGGGCTGGGGGCCCCCGGGGGCTGCGGGTCGGGAGCGCGGGGCCCCCGGGGGCCGCGGGTCAGGAGCGAGGGGCGCCGGCAGGGCTGGGGGCCGCGGGTCGGGAGCGAGGGGCGCCGGCAGGGCTGGGGGCCCCGGGGGCCGCGGGTCGGGAGCGAGGGGCGCCGGCAGGGCTGGGGGCCCCCGGGGGCCGCGGGTCGGGAGCGAGGGGCGCCGGCAGGGCTGGGGGCCGCGGGTCGGGAGCGAGGGGCCCCGCTGACCCTGCCCCCCCCCAGGAAGTACCACACCCACGTGCTGAAGTTCGACGGGGAGGGCGGCTGGAAGCTGGAGCGTCTGGACGCGGCCGCCCGGCTCTCGCTGACCGAGGAGAAGCAGCGGCTGGAGACGCAGCTGGCCGGGGTCCCCCGAGTCCAGCAGCGCCTGGCCGAGCTCTGCCAGATCCTGGGGGACGACGTCTCCCCCAGCCCGGCCGGGGCCCCCCAGAACTCGGCCTGAAACATGGGGAGGATCCCGCGGGGCACCTCCTGTTGCCCCAATACGGTGTGTGCGGGGGGGGACCGTTAAAAGTCCCCTGGGAGTTGGGGTGACCCTTGCTGCCCCCCCATCTCCCAGTCATTGAAGTACAGGGCCCCTCCCCCTGCCCAGCTCCCCAATGGCCCCCACCACTAAGCATTTCAGGGGTCTTCTGCAGCACCCCCACTTTTAGTGCACTTAATGACTCTTCCCCGCTCCTTTGGAGGCGGCCTGCACTGTGAAATGGGGGGCTCATGCCACCCCCCAGCTCCTCGGTTCCTCGCAGCGCCCCAAAGAATCCATGGCCACGGCCAAGACCCGCCCCCCGACCAGCTGGCGCCCCAGGCCTCTCTTCGGCTTCCCCTGGACCCCCCAACGGTGTGGGGCGCACAAGGGCAGCGGGGCATGCTCACGGCTCCCCCGTGGCAGGGGCCCCCCAGGATTTTCAGGGCAGAGCTTGCTGATCCCAGACCCCTGTGACCCCCCCAGCAAGCCGCACAAGGCTTTATACTAACCCAGCCTGGAGAATGTCGCTGCTGGTGGGTGCAGAGGAACCGGCCTGTTGCTTCGATTCCCCTGGGTGTGGCAGGCACAGCTCCACTTTGACTTAATCTGGTTGGAGAACTAATTTAAATCCCTGTGTGGACGCTCTGAATTCTCTTTAAGGAGGAGTTAAACTGGTTTAAAGCCCCATGTGGATGCTCTTAATTCAATTTACAAACCAGGTCAGTGGCTGGA